>NW_025953284.1:0-99696 GCF_022496945.1 Annulohypoxylon maeteangense | reverse complement strand
AAATAAATTAAATAAATTAAATAAATTAAATAAATTAAATAAATTAAATAAATTAAATACGTACGTATTAAAATAAATAAATTAAATTAATTAAATTAATTAAATTAATTAAACTAATTAAATTAATTAAATTAATTAAATTAATTAAACTAATTAAATTAATTATAAATTAAAAAATAATTTTTTATTATTTATAAATTTCATTATAATTAAAAGAATGATTTTTATAATATTTTAATAAAAGTGAAGTTATTTAAAAAGTGGTTTAAAATAATTATAATTTAAAAAATAATTCTTTTTTATTTATTAATTTTATTTTAATTTAAAAAATAATTTTAATATTATTCGATAAAATAATTACGATTTATTATTATAATTTAATAAAAAAAAATAATTCTCGATATAATATAATAAAAGTAAAATTATTTTAAAAGCATTATAATAAAAAAAAATAATTTTAAAAAATAAATTATTTTATTAATGTATTTTCTTACTAAATTTATATGAAAAAGTATTTACGCCGAGTTAAAATATTTTATTTATAATAATATTTTTATACGAAGAATAATTCTTAAAACCCCCTTTTTCCCGCTACGGTATTTTTAAAAATCGATTTAATTTTTTATCGTTTTTTTTTATTATTATTTACGTTAAATTTTATTAAAAATTAAAATAATATATTAAAAATTAAATTTTATTTTTTAATAATATAATAAATTATAAAATTAAATTAAAATAAAAATAAAAACGTAATAATAAATTTAATATTTAATTTATTAATATTAACGGTACGAAAAATTAATTAATTAATTATATTTTTATAAATTTATAATTTATTAAAATAATAATAAAAATAATATAAAATTATAATAAAATACGAATAAAACGATAAAATTAAATTAAATACGTAATTTTTAATTTTATAATTTTATATTTTAATTTAATATAAATAAATATTTTCGAATAAAATAAAATTAATAAAATTTTTAATACGAAAATATTTTTATTATTTTAATTTTAATTTAAATAAAATATTATAACGTTAAAACCACGTTATTTTAACGCGTTTATTTTTAAAAACGTTTATTAATTATAATTTTAATAAATTAAATTCGAAAAATAAATAAATTAAATATATAAAATTTAAAACGAAGTTTTTTTAATGAAAATAAACTCGAAAATAATTTTAATTATATAATTTTTACGGTTTTTTTATTAAAATATTTTTTTTTAATTTTATAAAACGTATTTTCGTTATAAAAAAACTTCGAATTTTTTAATTTAAAAAAATTTAATATATAATAATTTAACGTATATATATATTTCGTAATTTTTTAAATAAAAAATTCTTTTTTTAATTAATATTATTAATTATTAAATTCGAATTTATTAATATAAATTTTTAAAAGAGTGATACTGCCCGCGCAGTACGAAAACCGGATTTTGGCGCGCAGTATCATGTGACAGCATCGAGTGTACCTCTTTTCGCATACAAATCCAAGTACAAATACATGTACTAGCGATGACTCAATTGACAATTTTCGAAACTTTAATCGTACCCCACTACACCTGTACACCCCTAACTTCAACCTGTTTTCCCTTCATGAAATAAATCAATAGAAATATAAACTTAACGTCAATCGAAAGAGCTTTCAAAGGGGATTCGATCGAAACAGGTTGCACTATTTCGAATCAACAATTGATTGACCTATGAGTGGTTGAAGTCAAGGCCATACATTGGCTATTTGGTAAGCTTTCAATCGAAGGTCCTGATCTCATATATCAAGTACATCAGCCACCTTTCGCCCGGATTTACAGTTGAATACAACTGCCAGAAGCGTGCAACCTATATCGATCGATTCAGCTCTTCAAGCTCTTTCATATGAACCTGGTTTTGAAGTCTTGTAACCCGAATTCATTGCGAAATAATAGGTTGAACTGAAACGTATACTTCGGTGGTGGATTTGACAACTTCCAGTTCTAAGGGAAATGCTGTCCCCATCGCCGAAGTATGCCTCTCACTTCAACCACTTATACCTCTGTCAGTTTCCAACTGGTATGAATGCACCTTATATCAGTCGAATTGTAATTGATCGCGCTTTCGATTGAATAGGATTTCGTATTTCTGTCAATTTATTTCATCGAAAGAGAACAGGTCGAAGTTGAGGGTGTACAGGTGGAATAAGGTTTCTGTCTTGTGTCAATTGAGTCATCGCGAGTACAAGTATTTGTACGCGATTTGTATGCGGGGAAAGGTACACTCAATGCTATCACATGACACTGCACGGGAAAATCCACTTTTCATACTGCGCGGGCAGTATCACTCTTTTAAAATAATAATTAAATAATTTATATTATTAAATAAATTATTATATATATAATAATTTTCGTAATTTTATTATAAATTTAAATTATTTTAAATTATAAATACGTTATAATATAACGTTATTTTAAATAATTTTAATTTATATATATTATAAAAATTATTATATTTTTTTTAATTAATTAAAACTTTTTATTTTTATTTTATATTTTTTATAATATATAATTTAAATTTTAATTAAATTAAAACTTTTTTAATTTTATTAATAATAATAATAAAAAATAATTTATTTACGATTAAATTAATTACGTAATAATTTATAAATATTTTAAAATTTAAATATAAATTATAATATATTAATTTTAATAATAATATTTTTTATTTTAATAAAATAACGTATCGTATAAAATAAATTAATAAAAATATTTAAAATATATTATAAAAAAAACTTTAATTACGTAATATAAATATATCGTTAAATCCGCGTAATAACGTTAAAATTTACGTTAATATATTCGAAAAATATTTAAAACGTTTTTATTTTTTTTTAATTTATTTTAATTAATTATTTTTTTTAAATTTATATTAAATTTATTATAATTACGAATATTTAAAAAATTTTAATTAAATTTATTTTAAATTTTAAATATATTTTTATTTATTCGAAAAATATTATTACGTTTAAATTTTTTTTAATATTTATAAAATTTTTTTTATAATTACGCGAAAAATACGAAATATTACGTAAATAATTAATAAATAATTAATAAAAAATTTTAATATATTTAATTAATTTAATTTTTTTTAACGCGTTATTAAATTTTAATAAAACTTTAAATTTATTTACGTTTTTAATTAAATGCATTTTTTTTAATTAATTACATTAATTTCGATTCGATTAATTTTTTAATTAAATTAATTAATTTATTTATTTATTTATTTTTTTATTTATTTTTAAATTAATTTTTAAATTAATTATTTAATTAATTATTTAATTAATTATTTAATTAATTATTCGATTAATTATTTAATTAATCCGGCGATTAATTTATTAATTATATATTAATTATATTTAAAAATTAAATTAAAAATTAATTTATTAATTATTTAATTAATTATTAAATTAACCGTTAAATTAATTAAATAATTAATTTAAAAATTAAATTTAAAATTAATTTACGAATTAATTTATAAATCGATTTATTAATTTCGAATTAATTTAAAAATTAATTTAATTATTAAATTACTTTTTAAATTAAAGTAATATTAACCGCGCAGTATAAAAACCGGATTTTCCCGCGCAGTACCCCGCCGGAATCAAAGGTACCTCTGCCCGCATACAAATCGCTGTACAACTACTTGTACTCGCGATGACTCGATTGACACAAGACAGAAACCTTATTTCGCCTGTATACCCTTAACTTCGACCTGTTCTCTCGTAATCGATTAATTCGAAGAAAATACTTACCTGGTATCAATCGAAAGCGCGTTGAAAGGAGATACGATTGATATTGGTTGCACTCATGCTAGTTGCGAATTGAAGGAGATATAAGTGTTTGAAGTGAAAGGCATACTTCGGCGATAGGGACAGTATTTCCCTTAGAACTGGAAGTTGTCAAATCCACCACCGAAGTATACGTTTCAGTTTAACCTATTATTTCGTAATCAGTTCGGATCGCAGATCTTTGTAATTAGGTTTATATAAAAGCCCGTTAATAGCTGAATCGATTAGTATTGGTTGCATGCTGCTGGAAGCTCTATTCAACTGGATAATCGGGCGAAAGATGAGTGATGTACTTGATATATGAGATTAGGATATGAGATCAGGACCTTCGATTGAAAGCTTACCAAATAGCCAATGTACGGCCTTGACTTCAACCACTTCTAGCTTAATTAATTGATAATCCTAAATGGTGCAACTTATCTCGATCGAACCCCCTTTGAAAGTCCTTTCGATTGAAGTCAGATTTGTATTTTTGTTGAATTATTTCATTAAGAGAAAACAGGTTGAAGTTAAAGATGTACAGGTGTAGTGGGGTATGATTAAAGTTTCGAAAATTAACAATTGAGCCATTACTAGTACATGTATTTGTACGGCGATTTATATGCGGGGAAAGGTACACTTGATACTGGCGGGGTACTGCGCGGGAAAATCCGGTTTTTATACTGCGCGGCCAGTATTATTCTTTATTAATTATTTAATTAATTTTTAAATTAATTTAAAAATTAATTTAAAAATTAATATATAAATTAATTTAAAAATTAATTTAATTAATTATTATTTTATTTTTTTAAATTAATTTAAAAATTAAATTAAAAATTAATTTACGAATTAATTTATTAATATTAAAAATTTTTTTTAATTTATTTTTAAATTAATTTAAAAATTAAATTAAATTCGAAAAAATTATTAATTATAAAATTTTTTTTTTAATTTTTCGAACGAATATTATTTTTTATTTTTATTTAATTATTTTTTTTTTAAACTTTTTTTTTTATAAATTTTTATATATAATTTTTCGTAAAAAAATTTTTTTTTAACTTTTTTTTTTATTTTTTAAAATCCTCGTAACTCGCGTAAAATCGTATTTTAAAAAATAAAAAAAAAGTTAAAAAATTTTTATTTTTAAAATTAAACGAAAAATTAAAAATTAAAAAAATTAAAATAATTTTTTTTTTAAAACTTTTAAATTAATTTTAATATAACGTTTAATTTTAAAAAAAATTTTTATAATATTAAATAAAATATAAATTTCGAAATTTAAATTAAAAATAAATTAAATAAAACGTTTTTAAATAATTATAAATATTAAATTTTTTTTAAAAAATTAATTTTAAAATAATTAATTAAAATTAATTAAAAAAATAAATATTTTTAAAAAATATATTACGTGAAAAAATATATTTTATAATATATTAATTTATATAACGTTTAAAATATTTTAAATTATATTTTTTTCGATTTAATTTTATTATATAAATTTAATAATATATTTATATTACGCGGTTAAAGTTTTTTATAAAAAATATATATAAATATAAAACGATTTATTTAATAATATATAATTTAATCGTTTTTTAAAAAACGTTTTAATATTTAAAAATAATAAATTTTAAAAATTAAAAAAATTAATTACGAAAAATAATTAAATTAAATTTTACGTTTAAAATATATTTTTAAAATTATATCGATATATTTTTATTATAATATTAATAATTTTAAAAATATTAATATTATTATTATTATAAAAATTTATTAATTTATACGCGTTTTTTTTAACGAAACTTTAAATTAATAAACCGCGCGTTCTGCGCACAGGGCCCACAAATACAAAAGCTCGAGCCACCCCTCAAGCCACAAACAAGCCACAGCGTGGTGACTAGTCTGAGGCCACCTGAGATAAACACGGCGTTAATTTCAAAGCATCTGAAATAACGGGAGCTCGGGCATTCGCGGAACTTGTATGAACACCTTTTCGAGTCTCGGCCATTTCCATTGCATACACGAGAAATAACGTGAATGGTTGGTTCGCTTCGACCTTTCAATTGATATCCTATCATAACAAGTAAAATGTTTTAGATCTGCAATAAACAATGTAATGATGTTGCGTTGACCTTCCTCCTTCCTGATCCTCCTTCGCATCTTGTTAAAATGAGCTGACGGGGCAACGACAAAGTCGAGTAGCTCTAGTGTCTAATCGGGCAATTGCACTTGCTTACAACCTCAAAGACGTAATGATAGACATGTCGGAGGCGAATTCCCGAAATGTTTATAAATTTCTTTCATCTCGCCTTTCCTGTTTGCCGTTTGCATCTTAGATCTGTTTTCATGTTTAGAGTTGAGTCGTACCAATAAATCGGCAACGTAATTTCTCCTTTTCCCCTTTTCCGACTCGTTTACTCCCGATACACTATCGTTCCATCCAGTAGAAAACGCCGTCGAGAAGAAGGGTATTCAAAATGCTGTTTCGGTCTACTGCCCTTGCCGTCTTTGTCGCAACAGCGACCGCCTCCAATTCTACCGGTCCTTTCGCGCTCCATATCACCGGCAAAGGAAACTCATCCATCGACGGTAACGACTCTCCCTTCTGCCGCACAATATATACACATCTTTCTAAACCGTAGTTATAGGTTATGCTGCTGCCTGTCATGCAGGTGCTGCCATTGAAGGTCTCTGCTACTCGGCCGGTTCCACCCCTCCGGCCGGGAGTGTCACCGAGTTCTACTTCAACTACACTGCCTACAATTCGGATACTGGCGCGCCGTTGCAGCCGGGCTGGGTTACCTACCTGTTGAGCGCAGGTAGTGGCAATGGTACCATAACAGTCCCCTCTTCGATGCGGTTCATCCCCAATTTCGGAAGCAATGTCCTCACTGCTCTCATTTACCCGAGTGTCGAGGACGGCACGCCCGTATATTTTCATCCTGATAACGGTACGCTATACATCGCTGGTGGTTACGATGATTCGCAATTCAATGCCACCTACCCAGACCCAGTCCCTACTCTAGGCAACCTCACCAACTTCCATGTCTGCGATCAATTTACGGGAGGTTATTATTACGAATCTCTCGCATGGGTTTCTACCCTACCACCACGTAACCCGTCATGCCAAGCTGTGGACGTGAGCATTCAACAAGTGTCGTAAAGGGGGTCCGGGGCCATGTATCCGATGGACGTTGTAGAGGAAGCTGTAGAGGAAGCTGTGTTGGTGGGGAGATGATATGCATATCCACCGTCTTGTATCTATCTCTCCCGTGGCTTTCTGTGGACGGGTGGAATGAATTAATACCATAATTACTGTTGCTCATCGGAACCACCCCGTTCGGATACCTTATTATAAACTGTGGAATGGTAGTAAACTACGATGGCATGACGAGGACTTCATCGGTGGGCACACCAGCTTGTCTGGGTAGGTCACGACTGTAGTCTACATGGGGGTTTACCTGACTACCTACGCATATGATTTACGTCCTGGATAGACGCGAGGGTAGTTCTCTTACTGTGTATTTCTACCTAGTAGGTACTTGATAATTAACTAATCATTGTATTTGAATAGATACATACGTATGTACCTAACAGGCTGTGACGTCAGTTTAGTCCCTATGTAATTAAACCCCATTAAATGATTAATGTAAAACGCACGTGTACCGAGCGCGTCGGCGTCTCTACATACTATTAGTAGCTGCTCACTCGTCGCGCCTTGACCAATTTCCAAATATTCCAAACTTTCTGTCCTTGTGAACGGTCTTCTGCACATTCTCTAGTGTACACACCGAAGTACAATAAATCCATCGCGAAAAGCGTTTGCACCAAAGTTGAAGGCTGATACTTGACACGTTGGTTATCATATATACATATGTGATATATACCTTCCTACTTAGTATTGCTAAAATGCCCCCTAAACGCGCCGCATCCGGCTCGGCTGCTTCTGCTAGGAAAAGAGCCAAAACCCCGACTGGCGGGCCACCAAGAAGCAAACGATGGTCCGTTGTATCTGCTTCGGCCAACGCCGACGCCGACTACAAAACTACCTGGAATGATCCCGACAAGTGGTACGAATTTATGACTATTTGTTCGCCGATACAGGATAGCGACGAAGAAGAAGAAGAAGAAGACGACGACGACGACGACGACGACGACAATACCAAAGGTGGCAAAAGTAAAGGGGAGGAGGAGGAGGCAGATACTAACGATGACGATGACGAAGTCGGGGGTGCGACTCGGGATGGACCTGGATGCGGGAAGAAGCACTGCCTATGTTTCAAACCTGCTTCGCTGAATCCGGACCACTCGTGGGTCGTTAGCAAGGCAGGCTACCGGAAATATGTCATCCAGCATACTCATCTCAACCTGCGTGATCCTGATAACTTTCAAATGTACACGTTCAATGACCATGCTGGCTATGGCTGCGTAGAAATTGTGCAAAACTTGCTTCTAGACTATGACGAGGCAGCAGAGCGTGGTTGGAGAGAACAATGGGCTGTATGCGAGGGTCTTGCTCTTTGGTTGCTGAGCTCAGCCAGCGGTATTATGATGATGTGAGCCTCTCATATCTTAATTCTTTACCTGCGTATCTTACTAATGGTACCCTTCGCCTGGCCAGGGTTGATGATGGTGCCCTCGTCGAGGCTACAGTTCGCCTTGCCGGCCGCATGTTTCTCGACATGCTCGCTCAACTGGACAACCAAGATCTAGTCGGCGACGCCACCGATGTAAAGAGCCTTGGCACCTTCATGGCTGTATTCTTGAAACTAGTCCCCCAACTACGCGAAGTTGGCATCCTTGATGGCGAGAGGGGCAACAAAAAGAAATTTGCAGTTGACCATTTCGATGATGCTATCCTCTCCTATGCCAACCAGCGTGGTGTTACGTTACAAGGTCCAGAAGACATAGACGAGCTCACAGCGGACCTTGCCGGCGAGGTAGGACTACCTAAAAAAGGCAAGAAAGACCCGTGGGGTTGGAATGCCGAATTGAAGAAATACAAGGACATGTATGGGAAGGGAAATACTGGTATTGACGGTATTGGCGGCGATGCTTTAGACATCACAACGGTACGTAACTGGTGACTTATTTCGTCCGACTTTCGCTGGTGTTAGAAGTTAAACCTTCCCAACAAACTAGAACTAGGCCGCCGGGAGCGGACACTTCAGAGCCATCCCGGATTTGCCCTATTTACCTAATTATTTAGACGAGGTCATAGCTGACATCATCAACCACAGTGGTCTAGCGCTAGACGCAAGGCGGCAAACTTCGATCATAAAGATCCGCTGGGTAAGCGAGAAATAGATGCCATCAAAAAGGGGATGGTAATGCAACTAGGATAATTCTGCCCTCCTTGACAACAGTCACCCGGTGTCATGGGTGTCCTTAAGTGTTTAGGCCTTCTGTTGATATAGGACTGGTCCGCCGTATGCGACCTGTGCTCGACGGTGCTCGAAGGTCACAGCGAAGTGTGCTAAATAGGTAATTATCGCTCACTTAAAAGAGCTTCTCTGGGTATATAGAATGCATATGTTGGTAATATAACATGAATGTGGCGATGGCGCAATGCAGAGAGGCACGGAACGTGATGATGTTTCAAAAGCGAAGAGGCTACCTCTCAGGAGGCTGATTGGCTGACTCGATGACCGGTAGATGCCGATATCAGTATTCCTTCCCGCCAATCCTGCCGTTCCCCCCTCACTCCATGCATGTCGTCTTTCTTCTCTTGCAATAGGCTAGTTTTCTTGAAGTAAGCAGTGTATCATTAGTAAGGCCCCTTAACCTCAACTTAATGATCGGGCTACAAGAAAGGTATCGAGGAGTCCGCTAGTCAACCCGGTAAACCACCATCTAATACCGGTATGGATGAGAACGGCAGTGGAAATCGAGAAGGAGAAGGGGAGGGAGATTGAAAAGGAGATGGAGACGGCAGGGTCACATTTCGTATGAAATATCACTTCTTCGCTCCTACCTCTACCGGTGGATAAAACCAATCTGCTTCAATACTTGCTCCATGCACCTCTACTTTAAATCCTCCCTAACCTCGTGTGCTGTAACATCCACATAAGTATTCCGTGTGCAACCATCAGATACGCCGCAAACTTCTCTCCGCGTCATTGCAAAACAATGTTCTTACAGTACGGGTGCTTAATCCGAGGGAAGATGGCTACAGTATATAAAATATTTGATGCTTTGCCTACCTTGACCAGAGCCGATCTTACTCGCATAGACTTCGTCGAGTGGACGAGCCTTGGGGATGCGTTCTATTATAGCACCGTAGCTGCGTGATCAGCTCGAAGACTATACGTTTGGGGTTGGTTGGGTTGAAGGATTCCCCTTACCGTTATGGCCTTTGGGATCGCCATCCATGTCTTGCATGATATGCCCTCCACAGATACTCCAACACGCACATAACTTCATTGTTGAAGATAAAAAGTTGAGGCCACCCAGGTCCTATCGCCTGCCTAGGCCGTCTCGAAATCCAATGTTCCAATATATCGACATGATCCCGGGTGAGAAACGAATGCATACAATAATTTTGAAGAGCCCGCCTTCTCCCTCTTCGCCCGGCTTAGGACGATAATATCATACAATATTGCCTGACTAGTAGTCTAGGTAGTCTAGGCGGCCAAGGTTGGATCTGAATTAATGGAGGACTCGCACACACCTAGTGCTGGCCACTGGATCGACACGGTTGTGTGGATTCTCATCACCTTCGCTACGACGTTCCTCGGGCTTCGGGTGTTCTGTAAATTTAAGAGGAGCAAGGGACTTTGGTGGGACGATTGGGTCTTGATAGCTTCATGGGTTAGTCTTCATGGCCACTGGTACCAAAGACGTACTCGAGCTCACACAGCGTTGCAACTTTTTTTTAGGTCGTTCTCATTGCTTCCGGCGCTCTCACGAGCATCAGCGTTGCAGCTGTATTCTTCCAACATGACCAGGACAGCCAAATGGGAGTCCACGACGTTAGCCTGCTTACTTTTATAGTAAGGAAAACTATTCATTTTTCTATCTATCTATATTATGCCTATCTATGTACATGCTTTCCCTCGAGATAGCAAGATTGGTTAATTCATACAACCGGCAATACTTACGTTGTAGTAGACAGGAACCCTATTCTTCATTGCGGCAATATGGAGCAAGACATCTTTTGCCATAACACTTATCAGGATTGCAGGGCCTCGGTTGAGAGTAGTGCTTCGTATCATCATCATCTCCATGAATGGAATCACATGTGTCAGCGTGATACTCAGATGGTTGCAATGCCGCCCAACCACACAGGACAGCGGGATGTGCTGGAATAGAGATCTTATCCTCGGGGTCACTATTTTTGCTGCTGGTAGGCCCATGACAGTCCCAACTGTTCGAGTAAACAACTCATCGACGCTATAGCATATTCCGCGTTCATGGACTTCATCCTGGCCGCACTTCCGTGGCCGATTATTATAAACCTCCAGATGCAGACGAGTGAAAAGATAGGCATATCCGTCGGTATGAGCATGGGTGTTTGGTAAGCTCGACAACCCTGACGACACTTGATGGCGCAATGTTCGGCGGTTCATCTTACACCTCACTACAGCGCGGGAGTAACTGCAATCATCAAGTGCACTAAACTTCGAGTACTTAGAAGTGAAGAGTTTGCCGGTGAGCGAAATCATCCGAGATCATTATTTGTGAAAGAGGCTATCGCAAAG
This sequence comes from Annulohypoxylon maeteangense, assembly GCF_022496945.1. Classification (NCBI taxonomy): domain Eukaryota; kingdom Fungi; phylum Ascomycota; class Sordariomycetes; order Xylariales; family Hypoxylaceae; genus Annulohypoxylon; species Annulohypoxylon maeteangense. The sequence goes on along the minus strand of NW_025953284.1, from coordinate 88,190 downwards.
TTGGTTCTAAGGTTATGAATTATGCAGACAACGTTTTTGAACTCTCGATATGGTCTATAGCAGAGGTTGCCACTACTATAATGGCGGCGTCGATCCCAGTGCTCCGCGCACTGGTGCATGAGGCGACAGGAACTAGTAGGCGCCATGGTTGGCCTGTCGTCTATATCAGAGATCAATATCGGAGAATAGCGAGCCGGGTGCGCAGCATCAATGCCTCGTCAGTAACGCGTGTTCGCCTTGAGGCAGCAGACATACGTGGCGTTACGGTGAGCGAAGACAAGATCCAGCTTGATGCAACCAAAACGAATGGCCCTATATTGAAGACGGAGGAGTTCCATGTCGAATTTGTGGGCACGAGACCTGATGCCGGTATCGACATCGAGTTAGGAAGAATTCCTCCATCGTATTCGCCGTGGGTATGATGGCATGCCCGCCTTAAGGGGAGGTGGATCGGTCAATATGCTAACCGCTAGGTAATGAATGATGAGGTGGCCATGGCCATATGTGTAGGAATAGCGGGCTGATGAGCAATCTCAACTAAGATTTAAATTCTATCTAAGTGGGATTGGACTCTTCTTCGTATTGGTTTACCATGGAATTTTGGAGTCGAGGATGGAGTCGAGTAGACAGGGTCGATACACAACAACCAAGTGTATGATAACTGTATAATAACTGTATGACTGGTCTAAATATAAGCAGAGCAACGCCGACTGATGCATGTGAGTGGTATCTCGATTCGTCATCGTTTGCTGCGCGCTACTACACCATGAAGGACTCGCCACAGCCACACTCCTCCTCTGCAGGTAGGTGACATGTTAGCACTATCAAGGTGGCTGGCTGGAGGAGAAAGTGGGACTTACTTATGTTCGGGTTGCGGAAAATGAAGCGCTGGTTTAGCTTATCCTCAACCCAATCCATTTCACTTCCTATTATGCTAAATAGCGCCTTGCTATCAATTAAGACCTTTACCCCATCTTGTTCCACTTCTTCATCAAAAGCTCCGGGCTCATCGACATAATCAAAATGATAGGATAAGCCGCTGCACCCTCTGTTGCGCACGCCTACTTTGATTAGCTTCGGCTCCGGGTTGTCCAGCAAGACGCGCAGTTGCTCCACGGCTGACGGAGTGAGCTTCAATGCGGCTTTGCGTGGCCTTAACTTGCGTTTTGGAGGGGTCGACTTTGGCTTTGCCTTCTGGGTCTCTTGTTCCGTCACGGAGGAGCGGGGCTGCGAAGCTACAGTCGTAGTATCCGTCGTGGCTGTAGTAGCTATAGTTGTATCTCGGTGCGCTAGAGTCGGAGTCGGAGCCGGAGCTGGTGGTCGTGTCTCATGAACCTTTGGTATCGGACTGGCGATGGAAGTCTCTGGTATAGGGTCATTGCGTGGCTGAGAAGGCAGGTTCCGGTTTGGATTCAGAGGATAGGGTTGGTAGGAAGGCGTGGCTTGGAGTTTATCTGAAGGGCTATACCAAGGCTGGTAGTGAGAGAACTGTCGCAGGAGATTCTCGCATGGTCGTGTCCTGGGGGCAGAAGTGGTAATGAGGCGACCCAACACGCCTGTCGAAGCTCGTGAAAGAGCTATGCGCGGCGAACTCATGTGCACGGTAGAGTACGACAATTAAGTACAAGAGGTTGCGCGTTTGTGGCAGATATATACCCCAGTTAAGTTATAGAATAATTACCGGCATCTAGGAATGGTAATGGACGTGAGCTGTTTGTGAATTGCCCAGGTGGCTTGTTCATTTGTAGGTATAGACGACTTGGATTAGTATTAGTTACTAGGCAGTTGTTGATTGTTAATCGCAATGGATGGCAAAACTGCAAAACTAGAAAATAACTAGTTAATGATTAACGGTACCGAAATCGTCATCTGATGACATCGGTCGATTAGGGGACTCCGGTCCTGACCGAACCAATCAAGGAATTATTATTGGTCAACCATACTGTCGGGCAAACGGCTTCTACGGAATATAGTTTGTTCCGTATGATGTTGTTAATTAGGTGGGTTATTCTTTTTGAGCTAATTGAATACCTACATACATATTAGTACCTAGTACATTTCTTGATGGTAAAAAAGTACTTAGGTACAGTAAATGTAGACCTATTTAATACCTATGCAGCTATGGTAAGAGCATGCATATGCACATATATATATATTTATTCATGTATCCAGGTACCACTTACGTACTTCAAGGTTATTGACCACCTGGCAGTTGACCTTACCTAGTAGTCGCATCAATTCAATTAATAGGTAGGTACATGTAAATGGTCGTGATGCCCTTCGCGTGTCGAATAATGTTATCTTATCATATTGTACATACATATCTACATAACCTACTGCACGCATTTGAACCGACCTACCTGCTCTGTACATACTAACTTTACGTTATCCTGCGATTGTCCAGAGTCAATACGATATCATATCATTTACACCCTTCTCTTATCATCAAGGAGATGGTTCTTCGTCTATAAGCAGCAGTTGAAATACATTATACAATAGTCACATAGGCTGCGTATATGTGTCTTCGTCTTTTCATACCTCACCCTCATTCCCATCACCTCCACCGTTGTCGGTCATGGATCCCTCTGCCTCTCCCTTGACCCAACAGGCTCGACCTGAATCCTTCCAGCCAAAGGTGGTCCAACTATACGAGGCGCTATTCAAGGTTCGGGAGCAATCGGTTTCCCCTATCATCTTAGGACTGGCCAAATAGCTGACAAATGGGATCCAAAGGTATGCCGGCCCCGCCTTGGTACTTCGTTGGGTCGCTGACCATCCATTTCCGCCCGAGTAGGACGACGTTGATCCAGACACCGATAGGCCTGAGGGCTTCTGGACAGAATTCTTCCTTCTAAAACCCGATCGACTATCTTTGCAGAGTATACTCGTCAGGCTTGGACCCGATGACTTAATAAGCATTCAGTTGCAAACCCAACAACTCTTTTTCCGGGCTGTAGAATGCTTAAAAAAGGGCAATGGCGTGGCTGACTTGCACGCCCTCGAGGTAAAACCCGAGATCTTATTTTTATTTTTTTATATTTTTTTTATTTTCGATAAAAAAAACTATATGAGGAACATGCTTCTAACTGGATTGGATTTTGTATAAAGACCCTAACCACTTTCTTCTCTATCGTCCTCCCGAAAAAGTATACGAATCCAAGCTCAGATATAATAGCCGTGTTAGCAGGGCTGGATCAGGTTGACGCCATCTTCACTGATTTCGTAAGCGCTCTAGATGGGATTATTCGCAATGGCAAATCGAGTAAGTTGGGGTTTATAAATATCTTTGTATCTACGCTTCTGGGATCGATAAAGGGGCTAATGGCTGGGATATAGTGGAAGTTCGGCAGAAAGGCGTCGAGGTTGTGTTATCTATTACTTCGGGCGCGTACCAGACGAGTCTCTTGACATATTTCATACAACGGGATCTTTTCCCCGCCATTATGAAGGTTGGCTTCATTAATATTCCGACTAAGACGTGGTGTGACTGACTCGATTTAGTTTATCCAAGAATCGGACTCGCCGCACAGGGTCTTGGAACCGTTTACGCTATTGGGTTTGCTGGCAAACTACAACAAATTTGAGTTTCAAAACCCCTACCAACTTCGGCTCAACGATTTCGTCAACGAGGCGACTATACAGAAGATTGTTAGATGTGTTGGGCACACATGTCGAAGTTTGAGGGGCCAATACATCGATATTCTACAAGATTTGCCTGAAGGATGGACGATTGCGAGCACACTGAATATGATTGGGCTCGGAGCCATCGCTCCCGGTCCGAAGTCAAACCAGAAACCAACGTACGATCCAGAAGAAGCTAAGCAGATGTTCGCAAAACTGTAGGTTATCCTCCCATCCACCTTTTATCCACTACTAACTCAGCCAGGCCGGGCGAGAATGCTGCTGTACTGCTAGGGACATACGATTTCAGCCACGCCAACAAGCTCTTCTGCTTCAACCTTGTCTCGCTGCCAGCCGAGAAGGGCGAAGAGCAGCCCATCTCCAGTTTCTTATCCTTCACCTCTTACCTCCTCCAACATGCTTTCCTCTCTACCCGAGCTACTAACTACGCGCATCTCAGCCTGATGGTTTTCCGGCTACTTATTGAAGATCAGCTTCTATGTAAGCGGTTATGTGGCGACGAGAGCAAGGTCGCCGTCAGACTCTGTCGTCAGCGGCAGCCCTTCCTCCCTGCCGTCCGAGGGGAACGCATCTTAGCGACTAGTGTGTTAGATACCATGATTGACGGCATCAACCACAACCTACGTCGCAGGCTAGATGTTAGTTTGTACACTCTATGCGTTGGTATCATGTTGCGTATCATATCATACCTGTCCCGGTCCCGAACCCGATTGCATTACCACTGGTCTGAGCTATTCCGCTCGCTCTTGTCCCTTATCCGCTTCCTCACAACCTACGCCGCCGACCTCAAAGACCTATCGCACTTCGATTCTCTCCTGGATCTTGTCGTGAACCTCTTGGCTCTTTCCCTCTCGGCCGGCGAGGCATTTCTTCCCACTCCAGCTGCCTACGATGATCTATTCTACAAAGTTGTAGAGAGCGGCGAGGTCTTGATGAAGTTCCGCGATACATACGCACTATCTAGGCGGCCATCGAATTCAATAGGCACCCTCGTCAGCGTGAGCGCGCATTATAAGACCATGCTCGAGTCTGGAGGCTCCAAAAGGAACCTGACCAGTACCGAGGTGGCGGAGGTGATAAAACAAGGCTACGAGACATTGAGTATCCAAGCTAAGGAAGGACTTGACGGTTGGGAGAGGTATCGCGAGGCCGATGAAAGGACGCTACTAAAGAAGATGGCGCGGGCGACCGTCACGGACGTCCACATTATCGTACAAGCTTAGATAGTGCGGCTCGAGGTTCAGGCGTGATATCGAACGAGCCAGGAATATGTACGCTCCATAAACCCGGACAGCTCTACATAGCCGAAAACAGGACCATTTTACACCATGACAAGAAACATCTTAACCTTCCCTTTAAGCACGCCTAACACAACCCACCAGCTGGTTAATGATGAAGTAGGACTAGAGGCTCGTTTTATCTAACAATTTTAGTCATAAAATTTACGCGGCCAGATGTTCATCGCTGTCTTCAAACCCTCTTCTACCGGCAAACCGGCATGGATAGTCCGATCATCGCCAGTGCCGTTCGCGAATAGATTGACCCACTACGGCGCCGAGGGATTAGCGGTCGCTCCTTGATATAAATAAATAAAAAATCTAGTAATACATATCTTTCGGGTAGGAGAGTATGGGGAAAGAAAGGGGAAAGAAAGGGGAAAGAAAACGTTGCATACGAAAAGCGCATTTCCAGAAACAGGTCTAAACATCAAGCCGCCATTCTCATGCGTTTTCCAAAGCCGATCCCCTTTCCCATCAGCATCCAAAGGAATGGTAGCATTGATGAGCGGGAACCACGTCTCGCCGCCCGTACATTGGTCTTGCAAGATGGCAAAGAAGCTAGCAATGCGGTTCCAGCCCTTCCCGCGTCCCAGCATGCCTTTCCGCACGGGTTGCGGGCGCTCATACCAGTCACGATGCCTATTAAAGCGTTGACCGGCCGTATAACGTACCAGCTGCGGCGGTCCAATGTCATCACGGGAGGGATCTAGCATCGTGCCGAGGAATCCCTCGGCCCGTTCTAACACGCATTGCACGGTTGGGTTGTCGCGCGGTAGGCCGGCCGACGATGAAGTGCGATCCGATGTGTCCTGGTTGCGGCCTCGCTTGTAGACTTGGGATGGGGCGAACTCGGACTCGCCAGCTTCTAGCAGGGCCTCGATCTCGACAGGTGCAAGAAACGAGTCGATGTAGATGAGTAGGGGATCGAGCGATATTATTTCGGTTGTGTAGGTGTGTTGGGGACATCTGAAAGACGACGCGTGTTTCATATATCGGCCGAAGGTCTTTGACGACGACGAGTATAAGACGAAGTGCGGGGATAGAGATGTGAGATATGGGAGCTTGAACCGGTAGAGGACCGATGCTAATACAACGATTACGGCGATAACGAAAGCTATGGCGCTTGACGATCGAGTCATTGAAGCCATGACTGCAGTAGTCAGCACTTTTATGACGCGATTTATACTAGCGTAGTCGTTGCAATATTGAACTACTGAGTTAATGATTATAATCGACATCAAACCAGAGAGGTTTACGATATCCCAAGGTTGTTTTCTAATCAGCATTGACTAACATATGACCCCTTGACATATTCGGAGTACGTGGTTCCGAACGAATCTTCTACATAGCTGTCGATACCAATCATTGCCGGTGTCGCGAATGGTGGCACTACACTACATACAGGCTGAAAAACCGTGGACTTTTTGGAATGGAATGCAACACATTGGGAGAACTAAGCATAAATTGGCTACTCGATGTGACAAATCAATTTCATACCCACGTCTGAATGAAACATTCGTACGAACCAACGGTATCTGACATTTCTCAATTACCACACCACATATTTGAAAAGTCGACATTGTATAAATGATGAAATTCACCAATGTATTTAAAGGGGTAAATATAAAAAAGTAGCGGGGGGGAAGAAAAAAGGGGGGGAGGAGGGATGAGAAGAAAAATGAGAAGAAAAATGAGAAGAAAGGGGAAAAAAAGATAAGGGAAATTGAAACGAACTGTAGTTCTCTCGATCGGGGAATTGAACCCCGGCCACCTGCGAATTCAGCTGTGCTAGGCTATTCGAAGGCCCGTAAAGAGAATGACAAGCAGGTATCCTAACCACTAGACGAATCGAGAATTTGAGTCACCACATATTTGTAGGCGCTAATTCCATGGTGTGGTGGCGCTAAGAAGCTGAGATATAAGTTTTACTCTGTTAAAACTTTGCATAAAGATACCGACTATTACTAGGTCGGCAGAAACGATACGTGGGTCACAAATTACGAGTTTCGTCTTCGATATTGATGACACGAGTGCACTCCTAACCAAGGTATCTTAACACTTCGATTATATACCTATCCATACCTATTCACGTAGTCCTGACTAATTCATATGGCAGCAAACTTCAGTTTGTATCGGCAGAATATCTACCTAGGTAGGTATATTTCGCTGTTGTTAACACATACCGACGAGTTAATGCTGTGGTACCAAGATAACCTATCCATTCACTATAATCATGTCAATAGGGCATGTATCAATATTAATGCCATAGCCCAAACCCCGAGAATCAGTGCATCGACCCCATCTCGCGCGATATGAGTCGCAGCACTACTTGTAGTCGTTGCGGAGGCGGGGGCCGTAGTAGACGAAGGACTGCTGTTGCCACTAAATATCTCTGGGAATAACCGAGTCGAGTTCCCATCCTTGATAATACCGCTGATTATAACAGCCGTACCGTTGAGCACACTCTCGATCTGCTCCTCGGTACACGTAGAAGTGTCGTACACATAACAGAAATGCAACAAGTCGGGAGGGTCCTGGTTCTTAATCGCCCACGTGTCAGAGGGACCCTGGGTGACGTATTCAGGGTTATCAACAAGGTCGACAGTACCAGTCGCGATATCTTTATTAAATAGGGCGCGGTGAAACATCTTATATGCCGTTTCGGGTTGGTATGCGGGGACTTCGTGCCCGGCCTCGTATACACGCGAGAATGAAAAGTTGCCATACTGACGGACTTGTCCACCAACGTACGTGTCATTCACGACGATATCTGTGTATCCCGCCGCGTGGAACTTTTCAGTTCCCGTGTAGTTGACGGCCAAGCTGACGGCCTCGCCACCGATCCAGTTACAGGCGTAATCTCGGTCGCCGTACATGAGGTGAACTTTTATTCCGTTTTCTAGCAGGAACGTGAGATCCTCGATCCATCCTGGCCGGGGATAATCCCCTATGGCCCTAAAAGCAGAAGCTACGGCACCTGAAGATTGGGTGTAGTTGATGGGGACGCCTATCGCCCTTTGGACATGCGGTTGGTTGAGATAGAGACCAAAGAAGGGGGCCGGGAAGGGGTTGGGGTCGAGAGACGCGTAATCGTAATAGTTGCGACCCGAATACTCGAGATATGGGCCCCTGACATTATTGGAGCAGAATGTCTCTGCATCTGAACACACTTTGTTCACGGTATCGTTGATGCCAATGTTGTCGGGGTCGTAAACAAGTGCTAGAACGCGACAATCATCGATTTGATCACGGCATCCACCGGGTTTATCGAGAGCCTCTACCATTTGTAGGTAGATAGATTCGTTGACTGTTCCCAGGCCATACGTGTTGTTATAGGCAATGTGCGGGTAAGCTGGCCACTGAACTTGGCGGTCGATACAGGAATTAATGAGGATAAGCGTATCAAGATTGATGGTGTAGTTCTCTCCCTCTGTACCGTTCCAGGTGCCATTCTCGATCTTCTGATTCTGCTCTTCGAAAAAGGCAGTGAAAGCCGGGCCGTATCTACCGCCGTACGACTCAGTGGCCAGACTGATCCGGGAATCGTTCGGATGGTAACCAGGGAATTCTTGAAACCAAGTCTGTGCAAAATGCCACAAGGCAATGGCAGCGTTGCGAGTGCCTCTGGCCGTATGGGTTCTATCCTGACTTGGATATGTACCGACTAGGAGAGTCGTATTTTGCTCAGGGATGGAGTCTGACTCATCAAGCTTAACAGTCTGTCCAGAGATAAGATTCTTGGTGACGTTTTGTAATGTGTCATATGAGAAGCCCACTTGAGTCGGCTGATCGAGAAATAACATATTGACTTGAGCGGGTCAGTAAGACGGTCTATGATACCGTATTTTTAAATGTAACCTAGACATTAGGAGAATCTCTCCGTTCCACTTACCATCTGTATTCCATGCCCACTGGCTCAGTGTAGTTGAGTTAGAGTCAGAATTGACATAGCAAGGACCGTTCTCGGTGAAGAGCCCGTACAATGAGCTACTTCCCGGACCGCCATTCAGCCATATAGACAACGGTGCGTTCTCAGGGTCATTCCGAGCTTCGAAGAACCAGAAGAAGGTATTGATAGGGTAGTCTTGGTCCTCCCCCAAGTCCTCGAGTGAGTTAGGTGGAAGATGGACGTAGCCAGCATAGGATTTGACACCCGGCGTCGTCTCGCAGATACCTGGCTTAGAAAAAGTAAGACATGATAGACAGAACTCGTTATGTCATGTATTTGTATAGTACCTATGTAGGGACTATAACTATATTTGTGTTGGATTCTCTCACCTCTTTATAACTAATCGTGACTCCGTTGCCAAACCTAGATTTAAGAACGGTGACGTCTTCGGGCGTCGGGGGAAATTGAGCTTGAACAACCGGAATCAGTAAAGAAAGACCAAAGACAGCTTGAAATCTGGTCAACGACATCTTATTATATCGTAGCGAGGCAACAAGATAACGAATCTATCCAACATGTGCTATGATATGATTTACTCCCATTACATATACATACCTACCTACCTACGTGCCTATCTAGGTATTTATCAACTAATTTACTTTCAATGTTGATAGAAACTTGGCATGATATTGTCTTATTCCCCGCACTTTCGTCATTCGAGGGTAGACGACTGCATCGCTGGCTGCGTAGCGTGGCATGGTTGATAATTACCTAGATGTGTAGGAAGAATTGACAGGAGATAAGAGTCGACCAGACCGGACTTTTCCTATTATAATACAATTAAGGAAGGTAACAACAGGAGCAAGGAAGTTGGCTCGACAGGTCTTGGCCAAACTGAGAGCTGCCCCGCCTGTTAGATGTATAGGTAGGTACCTAGGACCTAGGTACGTACCTATTAGATTTATAGGTACCTATAGTATACTGTATACTGATAGCTACACCAAATACTAGTAGTAAATTTTCATTTTGTATAGAAATTTCACTATAGAAGGTAAGAGTTCTATAACACCTTTTCTCCTTGTTCACTTGGTCTTGAGTAACTCTGACAAATCTCTCTTCTACAGTTCTTCTCTTACCCGTCTCTCAGAAGTGAAGTCTTAACGCCAGCCCATATCACGGGCGTACTAATTAGCCCAATAACCTTCTGAACAAGTGCTATCCCCTACATGCTCCAGATCCAAAGCCGTCCCTACTATAGACAGGCACGTTTTCGCGTTCATGAAAAATCTCATACAACAAAATTAACAAACGCTCCGGTGCTATGCAACAACCCCCCCAAAAATAAATAAAAATCATATCCTCCACCACATAGCTTCTTTATTTAAATGGCCCAACTTCCTCTCCTAGCCCTGACACCCCAGGCCATCTCACCAGAGCCGGCATCGTTAAGACTTGGGTGCTGGCGCGCCCATTCCCGTATGTATAACTTAAGGGCGATCCACCGCGGTGGCTTTGGTTTCCTGCGAGCCCTTCTCTCATCTTCCTCCGGCGTACGGAAACGCAAATCTTCGCCGCTATCGGAATCGCTCATCGAATGGCCATGTCCCTTATGAATGCTCATCTCCATATGTAGCATAAAGCCTTTTTCGACCTTGAGATTATCATCCTTACGCAGCTCTAATAGGTCAATGCCGCTGATCTTGCTTAGTTCTAAGTCGAAGGCACGTGCTGTAGCTGGATACCCAAGACTTATGTAATTGTAGACCTGCGTGACGAAGGCATCGTCGAATTCGGCCGCTATCCGTTCCTCGAGCTCCTTACGGGCCTTCTCTTTTTTCAGCCGTTCATCTAGCCCCGTAAGCATATACAAGCCCCTCTGCTGGCTATGACGGTGTGTCGGAGACACGGCCCCGGGCGACTGCGTGCCCGTCATGACACCACTTATGCTCATGGATGCGGTAAATGCGGCCGAGAATGGATCCGTTGGCGAAGCCGGTTCCTGTGGGGTCATTAGGAGATTAGGTCCCGTGTGCGTTGTTTCCACGATGACGTTAGCTTTAGCGGAACAATACCCACGCCACAGCCCCGTGGTCCCTGTAACATCCCGCCGATGCCCTTCAGGTTTGCCACCAGCGCAGTATCGTTGGCTTGGTTCCATTCGCGTCTGCTTCGGGCTGGGACAAACACGGAACGTTAAGTCGCCGCCAAGCATGGGCGGAGAGGCTGCCATGCGCATTTTTTTCATTTGGGGATCTTCCGGTTCATTGCTACGGAAGCCGAAGGGGATGCCAAATGGGCTGGCACGGAGGCCGGTCTCCGGTGCGACGCGGGGCGAGGGTGCGCGAGGGTGCGAGTCTACTCTAGCTAACAAAGCAGGCGAAGGTGTGCTTATCACTGGGCTCGGAGCATCCCGCATCTCTTCGTCGAACGATGCTCTAAAGGCAGATGTCGTCCAGAGTGGATCTGCAGGGGGAGGCGTTATATCCATATGATCTAGACTTTCGTCCATGCCCATCCTCTCTTGCCTAGCCTGAGCTAGCCTTTCTGCATGCGCTCGCATTTCCTTAACAGCCCAACCTGGGTCCGACTCCTTACGGCGCAGAAGCTGCGAAGTGCCGTGCCTTAATCGTTCGTCTAGAGGATCGTCATCTTCCGAGTTATCTCTGACAAGAAAGTGTTCCACGCCCTCAGGTCGTACACCGTTTGGGAAGGCCGCCATAGCCGCCTCCAGCTCGCGCTGCCTCTGAGCCTCCCTAGCGGCTACAGCTAGCAGATAACCGGAGAATTCCTCGTCACAAGACTCCCTCCTGTCACGGAGATGGTAGTGCCTACTGCTCCACGAATCTCCGATATCTTCGTCCTCCCCCTGCTCCGGAACTCCGGTAGATAGAGCGGGGGCTCCAATGCTGAGAGCGGGGGCCTCCTCATCGTCGTCATTTTCCTCGGAAGACTTCTCCGACTCGGATGATAGAATGGTGTCAAGGTCGGGAGTATAGGATTGTCGCGTACCTCTCCGAGTGTTCGGGTGGGGCTTCATGGATTGTTGCCGGCGTGGTGTAAGCAAGCCTTCACTGTCGCCGGTGGTATTCGGCACGCCGGTAACGGCAGGGCGAGGGGCGGCTTTTCGCTTCGGTTTCGGTGCATATATATGATTTGTACCAGGAGTTATATCGGTCTTGTCGATCGGCTTCGTAGCCGGCCCTGGTTGGTCGGCCTTCTTCGATCTTCGTGTTGTCTCGATCAACTGCGGAGCGAATTTCCGCTTTGGTTTGTTCTGGGATTGCTCGGAATATTCGTGCTCCCCTTGCCTCTCCACTCTAAAAGAAAAGGACGGTTGCGGGGTTGTCGGTGAGGGGTCTGGGGTCAATTCGGCGGTAGGACCGAGGGGATTCTTCCTGTTACTGTTTACTCTATAAGAATCGAAGGTGGTTTCAATTGGCACTGGGGCAAAGCGTCGAATAGGTTTGGACGGTGCCGACTGAGGCGCATCCGGCATTTCAGTATCGTCCACCTGTACGGAAGCATCTCGCGTGGGTCTCCTAGTTGAGTTGACGGTAGAATCGGGCGGTGTCAGAAGTTGAAGCTGCTTTTTACTAGAAGACTTCACAGATTCCTCGACGAGTTGCGGAGCGAATCGACGACGAGGTTTCGCCGCCAAAGAGGATTGAGGTGTGGAACTTGAAGCATCATCATGCATCGATTCATCATCACCAGATGCCATTGTGAGGGGTCGGCGTTTTAGGATTGGGGTTGCTAGCAATATTAAAAAGGATGCAAAACAGAAAAATTAGAAAGATAAACAGCGTGAAAATTGCAAGATCATATGCTGACGATGCGCAGGAAGAAAAGAAGGCAATCAAAAGAATAGGAATTCCTAAATGTTATGGATTAAAGAAGATCAGTAAATGAGAGTAATAGGAGCGGTAACAATAATGGTAAGGACAGGAGAACATTGTGTTAGTAGGTTGGCTTCGATCCAGAAGCAGTATAAGCCCCTCTCCTAGCTACTTTTTAGCCCCGTGACGAAAGATACCATGGACTTAGTGAGCCATGAACCAAAAGAACAAGGACCAAGAATTACAAACCACGAGCGGCGGACGCACCGCTAGTTTGCATTGAATGGAATGGGGATAATGGATACAAGCAACTCTCCCGCGGTCTCCTCCGGGCGGTGGGGAAAGTGGGAAGTGGATCGTGGGTGGAGTTACTAGATATTCTACATACATACTAGTTAGCGAGAAGATATGTAGAATAGAGAGAACGAAATAGAGCGGCCTAGAGTGACCAGTAGCTTGGATTGGCTGGGGCTTGGGCTTCGTGTTTGAAGTGACCTTGCATGGTATGCAAATGGTGGAAGTGGTAAAATGAGAGCTGGCATCTGAGTGGATGGTTATGTTGAAATTGACCCAGAACGTTCTTAAATGCCATAGAGGTTGCCGGTTTCAACCAGTTAGTTGTCTAGACTAAGTCTTTTCATCAATCCATACCTACTAGGTACATATGTAGATAGGGAATTAGGTAGCTACCTATACATATATGTACCTGCGTGTACATAGGTATGTACTAGGTAGTATGTATGCATGTACGTACACGTATGTAGACCGTCGATATATGTATGAAGAAACTCCACTGTGACGGAAATAGAATCAGAAGGCAGGAAGGCAATAACATCGAATAGAGGAACAGATAGCTCGAGTTAAATAAACCTAGTTTCCTTAAACTTCATGCTAGACTTTTTACTCGGACTTACGTAGGGAACATTGAATTTAAAATCTATGTAATCATGGATGGTATTATAAGTGTTTTTTGCTCTTACCTGAGTTAGAAACATTGGTGAGTGATACCTAGGTACATACATCAAATGTATCTATGGATGTATACCTATCTATGAAGTAAAGTATTTAGATACATACCAACATGACAAGCATGCATATACACATGAAACGAGCTATAAGATGGAACAAGGTACCATACCTAGTACGACTGCAGGTATCACGGCTTCAAGTTCCTGCAACCCCGCCTATATACTGTTGACCGACATTTGAAAATGCATCCTTCGGAAATGCTGCCCATTAATATAAGGTTGCCGAGGTAGAATGAGCGACTAAGTATTTCATGCAATCCATATAAAGAGCGGTAGCTGTTTTAAAGAATGTAAATATTACTTGATGAGCGTTGAAGAAATACTACACCAATATTGATGTTACATCTTTAATGGGTTTAGTTGTTTAATAAATTTCCCCAGATTTCGCCCACTTAGAATACTCTACATGTATCTATGCGATATCGGGGCACTTCAATATGGATTTTTAAAGCCGGGGTTATATCGGGGTTCTAAAACTAGATTCCTTATTTTTAATTTGAATATATGTATTCTGTTCTTAAAAACTCACATAGCTATAGCTATGGTTAAATGGAATTTTCATAAGAATGAAAGAATAGAATAACTAATCAATGTATTCAATATATACACGGAGACCTGACTAATAGGTACATATGTATAACCAATTCAAGTTAAAAGAAACTCACTAAAGAAACTTAAATGGAAACCCGACATAACCCACCTATTTCCGGGGCTACCGGTAAGTTAGGTACAATGTATGTGTGTATATAAATATGTATGTTGATATTCAACTCTAGAAACTAACTAACTCTTAACTCAACTACTGAGGAGAGAAAAATCATCGTCTTCGCACCACCCGATGTCGATCTCCCATATCTGATAACTTCATTCTTTTTTTTCCCATCGAAAACTGAGTGTTATGAAATGACTAGTGATCGGATATGCCTACCTCATTAGGATATCCGGTGCAGTTTCGAAGAAATCGAACGATCCTGAAAATGAGTATAATCAACAGCTAAGTACCTGGAGCACCTTACACGTCACGGGTGTATTCCTAGTTCTCTTGTTGAGAAGTTACCTAGGTACCTAGTATTATAAATCGGTTGCAGCAAGACTAGAACCACATGCGTCTATCGGCCTACACAAGTAATAAGATGGATTACCTAGAATGTGCACTGCATATCCTACCAAGAACACGCTATACTGAATTCCTCGCGAGCCTCAAACTGGTGTCTGATGTGGAGTTGATCAGGTCCGTCTTCCCTTTATTACCCAACTACCTACCTGCCTAAGTATATTGCCAGGGGAAAACCCCTCAACTGATGGTATTGTACAATAGCTAAAAGTCTCGTGTATGATTGCTGATTTGGCTTTGTTATTGTAGATACTAGGAACTTCTTCTACTGTTCCTACCTCCGAAAATAATAATAATAATAAGCGGCTTGACGAATAGCTTGTCTTTATTATTGGCCCTCTCCAACAATAGTATTGTAACATAGTTAGGTCTCTATGCTTTCACCGACTGTTCCGGACCGCCCTTGTGCAGCTTCGGGATATTCTAGCTTGGCCGTCGCATTGGCCAGGCTGCCAGGTGAGCGCCGATCCTAGACAGCCTAGACACTGGATAGACTAGCAAAGGTACTCCGCAATGTGGTTACGCAAGGGAGATCTGTGGAGGGATGTGTTAATCTCATTCATGATACTTATAATTGACTCTACCTAGGTAGGTATTCTCAATTGACTTCTGGTTATTAGATCGTAGGTATAGCTTGTCGGCTTCATGCTAGGCGTATTTACGACACGGGTCAACTAACGAGTAGCATGTTTTAAGCCGACGCAGCATCTTGCAAAAGACTTTGCGCCTTGCCTAGGTAGTATACAACACCTCCCAGAGACGTTTGTGGTTCGACGGAAAACCTTAAGATGGCCTTTTCTCGCAGCTCAGCCTGGCCACCCCATGAACACGATGTCACGCGAGAAAATATAATGGTCGGAAGGAAGCGGCTAATACCTGACTAACAGACCTAGGTGCACGAGAGATGCGATGGTTGAGATCAATGTTCGTCTAGGGAGACATGGGAGTGGAGGATCACTGCATGAGCACGCGTACCCAGGTAGGTAACACATCACGATAGGAAGAGTCAGGGAGATGCTGGGACCCGAATCAAATTTTCGGTGCTACATTTTAATTTCGCCAAGTATGACAGATTCCGCTGGCGGAACATCCTCAAACTACCGTGTATTTGCTGCTTCGGCTTGAATTTCTTCTCGAAAGACGCGGAAACTTAGGTTGAATATATGTGTTATCCGTGCTAATCTGATCCCCTACTGAAGGCAATCTTGGGCAATTGCCTTGGTATAGGTGTGTGTAAGAGATGTTGCCGCCGATAACCTGTCGGATCAACATTCGATGATAGCCAGTCGGTAAGGCTAGCTGTGCCAAGAGATATCAGTTCAATAGTACCAGACTCAGAATGCTCATCTATCCTACCCAGTCAGATCTTATCGCGTCAGAGATGGATGCTACATATTATTATATACCTATCTACGATAGGTATGTACCTAGGTAGGTACATACCATGCACTATACCTATGTGAGGCAACATTTGACTACTTATCTGATAATCGCGAACAGGGGTTGGCGGGAAGATCCTTCGAGGCCAGGAAGCATGTCAAGTTCTACTATGCATAGCTGGGAGTGGCTTGTGCGACAGTCACCCATTCAGCCATTGTCGACGTTCATATACTATAGACTTATGTATATACATACACTCTGTCTTATCATAAACGGATACTTACTGGTGCGATCGCAATTTTGCGCAGTACGAACCATAACATCAGTTCCACCAACGTTGGATAGTTCTCCATGGGTCTCCCGCCGCCGCCGTCACATGTCACATGCAGGTCTTGGGTTGGGCTGCGTCTTCAACCAGAGGCAACCCTTGCAGGGCGCGATGTTATGATGCCGTAGCACCGGCAGCAATCTTTCTTCATCTCAATCTTAATAATTGCTACGCTTATAGGCTACTCAAGCAGCTGTGATAGCAGTAGTACCGCATCTTATTACGCGGCCGACGATTAGAGGCTGTGCTGCGAAGATTGCTATAGTGGGGCAAGAAGGATACATACATGACCTAGGTACGAAGTACGCGGTATATTATAGGTTTCCAAGATGTGAGAGGAAAGTGAGAAATGGGGATGGTATCTTACAATCTTACAATCTTACAATCTTGCACTCTTACAATCTTACGTATCTAGAATCTAGACTGAAGATACCTAGGCATGCAGGTTCCAGACAGGTACTAATATCTATTATCTATTATGGACGAAACGGAAGAGGAGAAATGTGATAGCTGCGCGCGCATGGAGTTCGAGCTCGCATTCTTTGATTACTTTAGAATCGTGTACCATACACTATTTCTGGAGTGGGGCGCCAACTGCCCAATCGTATGCGGATGAAATGCGGCAGAAAGAAAGATAGTGCTATCATGGATGCGTACGAAGTATTAATATCGACCTAAACCAGATATCCACTTCGCACAGACATCGATGGAGATCGATGGAGTTAGTCATGACGTATCTATCGTCGCAGCGCATAACTTTTCTAACTTCTCTAAGCTTGACGTTGGTGACCTCTAGGTATAATTAAGAGAGATCACGATCTTTGAATTATACGGGTTAGCTTACCTAGGTTTCTTACATAAGTCACATCTATAGTTATATGAATGCGGTTACGGTTACGGTTGCGGTGAAGCCTGAAGCCTGAAGCCCGAAGCTTGAAGCTTGAAGCTATAGAATAAAGCTACTATGTAGATGATTATAGACATGAGTCAACTGATATGGGTTACCCCTTTTTGAATTCCGTAAATGCGTAAGTACTCAGCGCATTATTACAGAGCGAGTGCTCTTACCAGGTGATCAATTGTATACGTAATATTCATGGCATAGTGCATTGTTATAGTTGTCGTTGTTTAATTAGGGACACCTACCTACATTGAGATGTAGGGCAAGAGATAAAGAAAAATATGAAGCTAGGTAGGATTGTGATCAAGTTCCCCACGAAGGACCAGGATGTACATAGCAAAATTCAACCCGTCAGCCCGTATCCGAGTACTAGGTAGATATATAGGTACTAATACTACCTACGAAGTATACTATACAGCGCGCAACTGCAGAAAAGCTACTGGATATAAGCCACATGGACTTGAAATGGCAAGCACGAGGACAAACATTGTCTTACATTAATCTACCTAGGTAGGTATGTACCTGGACTAGGGAAGTCAGGAAAGCAGGGAAGTCAGGGAAGGGGAGGAGCCTATTAAAATCTTCAAACTTTCCATCCAGGCACGATCGATGACAACTCCATTCTTGCTAGTCCCTGCTATTTCTGTCTTTACATACTCCATGCTGCCATGTTCCATCGTATCTACCGCTCTCGCGTCAACCCGTCCCCCCTCTTCTTCGCAGTCCACCATTAATAATTACTAGATATCAAAAGCAAGAGAGAAAAAAAAAACCACCAACCAGACAAGGATCATGACCCGGTCTTAATCCTAGCTACCTATCATGGAAAATTAATTGATTGACTGAAAAGATTGTCAACCGCCACAGCGGTGGGCTAGGATCGGATTTTATCTTATCATTCTTTGTTTTTCTTCAGATTTTTTTATTTTTTTATTTTTTTATTATATCATACCTATCCTATATTATTCGATCACTTGCCAACGTAACTAGTTCGCAGCAGCTTACCGCGCTCATCTTGTTGCTTGTTTCGCTTGCTTACCTACCTTACATTCTTTTATATGATCTCTCCTTCCATGTCGCATTTGTCGGATATTTGTTATCTCTGTTTTATCGCAACCATATCTTGTCAGATCTGTGTCTAGTCGTCCTACCTAATACTCCTCTATCTTCCTTGATTCCTCTTCCTTATTTCGCTTTATATTTAAGTCGAAATCATCTATATCCCGCCCGTTTTGTTTCGTATGAGATATCTACCATCTTATATACGACGACGACGCATATGCACAACATTTTGCCGCCATCCGCGACCCGCTCTCTGTGGTTCATTCTCCGTAATAGTGGCCGTTTTTAAGAAATAGGGACCCTTTTTCGCCCGAGTAGTTTGGGGTAGTTTGGAATGAGATAATACGTCTGGTGGCGCTCTAGAATATGGCTGTAATGTATGGCAAAGTTCCGCAACATGATAACGATGACGACGACCGAAATCACGGCAGATCACCTTCGATGTCGTTTTCCCCGGCACTCTCATCGTCGCCCATGCCTTTCATCCCATCCGTCGAGTCAACTTTTACACCCTTATCAATGGATAGCGACTTTTATTCAAGAGTAGGCTCAGGGACTGGAGGGGGCGAGGACCGCGATTTGGCCGGAAGCAATTCTCAAAGGAGAGAGTGCCACAAAAAGGCCGACAGCACGGCCACGATAAGGACCAGGGTTAGCGTTAGCATCGGCAGCATGGTCCAATCATTATCCCCAGCACGAGCCACCGGTAACCATCGTAACGAATACGGTCTCGTGTCTCCTGATACCGCGCCCTCTTCTCCTTCTTCTAGCCCAACCCCAGACAGAGCTAGCCCGAGTCTAGATTCTATCCACGTCCTTAAGAGAGACCTCACTTCTAAATTCGCAGAGATTAATCAACGCGACTCAAAAGCAGCAGGTAGCATCCCAGGGGTAGAGGAATCGCAGATAAAGGAGATTTCGCGTCAACATCAGCAAGATTCCCAACATCCCATTATAGTTAAACCGAAACCAATTATTCGTACTGCGTCCACGAAAAGCGTCTCCTTGCGTCATCCTACACCTGATTTGAATACACGATCGACGTCTTATGCAACTAATATCGCTCAGCTGGAGGCTACGGCTGAGAAGCTTTCGATCACATCGTCCATTGAAGACGCCATTCGTGATCTACACGAAGAACAGAAACGCAACGACAGCCGAAGATCCTCAATCCTAGCTGCAAGCATAAGCTCGATACCCGAAAACAACGAGCCTGTCTCCTTTCCTGTTACGAAACCCTTATCAACTGCAAGTTCCATCTTCGAAACCAACAGTGCTGCACGCTACGGTGGTTACTCCCCAGCCGGGTTTGTTATGTCGCCAAATCCCTCTCTATTATCCAACCCAGCACGGATGAGGTCTGGTTCAGGCCCGCTGTCGAGGGTCGAGCCTGATTCTAGCAATGTCATGTCGAGACATGGTCCCGGGAAGAGTTCCGTACGGAGCGCCAAGTCTACCTCTAAGCCGACCTTGACGGACATCGCGGAGATGGAACCTACCACCCTTACCCCGGCGGCTATGGACGAGGCAGACAGGCTAGCTGAGAAGCCGGATGTAGATGAGACGTTGCACATACCACCGATGGAAGATATTGATCTCACGCCTAGCGCCGAGCAGTATGGAACCTACGATTACTGGGACCAAGCTGTTGCTGATGCCGAAGCACAAAATGGAAATAGACAACATGGCGGTAACGATAGACCCCCAACTCCCACTGGGTCAACCGGTACTTACGAGCAAGCCGAAAGAGCCTTTGCTGATTTTGATGGAGCTCATTGCCCATCTGATGTTGATGCAGAAGAATCCTTATTCTTGCCCTCGTTCAACGGGCCGTCTCCCGATGTTGCCTTCCTACGACCTTTTGATCTAGATCCATCAAGGGGCGATAATGATTTAGGTAACGTGAGACCTATCATATCAGGGCCAATCGGTCCCCCGACTGTTAGGCCAAAGTCATATTTGGATCCCGAAACTGGCAACACCATGCTTTATTACCCGGCGCGGGTCCCGTTGATGCTCAACCTCCCCCAGAAACTGTCCAAGAAACCGAAATTGGAGTCGCGGGAGGCACGCAGGTCACAGGTTTCGGATAAGCCAGCCGAAGTTGATCGTAAATCCGGCGTCGCTTGGCTACCAGAATACTTGCCACAACCTGCGTTCGAGCCTCTTGGACCAAAATCCGAATCACTCGTTCCTACGCCGCTCGCTGGCACTAATGCCGAGCCGCACGCGCGGCCAGTGTCAGATGGCGAATATGAGTTACAAGTCCAGCCTCGACCTGATCAGGGGCTGGTAGAAGACGCTGCTCTCAAGTCTCGCATATCAATGCTTGATTCCGAAAAGCGAAAGTCGAAGATACCCAACCTTGATGGACTACCACCGCAACTACGTGCCAGTGCTTTTTTCGACCTTCCCTCTGAGCTACCCACGATCCAACTTAAGGATGGCTCTGCAATGGCCACTTTGGACAGCATTCTAGATGCATCTGCCAAGGCGCCCGTCTCTGCTTTCACAGACCACGCTTTTGCAGGGTCGCTGGGATCAGAAGTGTACGGGTCTGATAAGAAACGGAAATCACACATAAAACGTGCTAGCGCTACCGATTTATTAGAACCCAAGAAGCGTAGTTCGTTCTTGCATCTTAGAAAACCGAGCGCTCTTAGTAAACCTTCGGAATCTCAAGAAGAGCGACGCAATACTATTGCGGGTGGTATAGGAACGGACGAGACTATGAGACATGGGGGCGATCTCGATGAAGCGAAACATCGGTTACCCGGTTCTCTAGAAGCTGGGGCGACGCCTAAGCCTACCGGAGGAGAAGAAGACGAAGACCAAGAAGAAAGTGAAGAGGAACCGCTTTACAATGGACCCCCGACGACTTTGCTAGCTGAACTCCAGATTCGAAAACAGCAGCAGAAACTCCGCACACGACCGGCTGCTACCGCTTACCCTAATGGTATGCACTCTACGCTACTCGAGATGGATACAGTTGCCCAGATTGAACACAACGCTCGTAAAGGCAAGAAGGTCAATCTTGCCTGGGAAGATCCAAACATAGGACCAGCTGATGATGAAGATGATGAAGATACGCCACTGGGGCTGCTTGTGGTTGCAAAAGGGCACGGCAATAGCATGGTAGCCGCTATCGCCGAGATTAATCGCCCGCTTGGCCTAATGGAACGTCGGGATATGGAGGACAATGAACCCTTGAGTCGGCGACGCGATCGGCTTCAGGGTAGAGAAGTCGGACCAATGAACAGGCCGAGCATGATGACACTTGGCCAGAGTCTCAATAACATGAATGGTAGCTTAAGAGCGCCCAGCCCGCAGCTTCTTGTACATACCCCAGAGGACGAGGATATCGAAGGCGAGACTCTAGGAGAGCGTATGCGGCGCCTAAAGGCTCGTGAGCAAGGCGATAATCCCCTACCTCAGGCTAGACCGGTCAGCTCGGCATTTTCGGCCGAACTTCTCAACCAGCTAGGCGATGCATTCAAGGAGGACGATGGTGACAAGAAGGCCCAAGATAAGCGGGAATCTCAGGCAAAGGAGGAAGAAGAGACGTTAGGCCAGCGGCGTCGTCGTTTACAAGCAGAACGAGAAGACCGTGAGCACGGAGCGGCTGGTGCCTTGCTCTCTGGCGGGGCGAATGATGCATCAAAACTTACGAAGCGACACTCGCTTGCCGATGTTCTTGGCACACATGGGTCAAAGATCGTTTTGACTGATCCCAGGGCGGAAGCAGAGAGAGCGAAGCAAGCAGAGGCTGCCCGCTACAGACAAGAGCAGGACCAGAAGTTGGCTGTCCTCCGTAGTCAGATGCCTTCTAATCTTAGCACGCCTAACTTGAATCGACCCGGAGGTTACATGGCTGGCAGGTTCAATGACGGCACAGGCGGTGGAGCTGGCCACCTGCGAACAAGCACGGCACTGGGCGGATATCCTAACCAAGACATAGGAGGCAACGGCGGCATCATGAATGGGAGAATGAACAGCGGGATGGTAGGAGCTCCGGTCACGTATGCACAGGCGAATTCTCCTTATAATGTACAACCCCAAGCACCTGGTCATATGGACAGGGTAGAACGGTGGAGGCAGAGCGTTCTACCTTGAGGATCTTTCTATGTCATACCGCCCAACATATTCGGCGAAGCTCTCTCGAAATTGGGCGGAGTGAACAATACTGGATTTATACCTGCTGGATTCCCCAAGCATTGCGCCGGCGTTTCAGTAGGGGTTTTTGAGGTAATATTTTGGATCTTGCATGGGTTGGCATCGAAGGGGATAATATTGGAGTTCGACAGAAAAGCATTCGCGTAGGCTCATACACGCATTTATAGCACATCAGGTAAATATGTAATTCGGGGCCCGTTGTACAGAAAGAGCGAGTTTAGGGGCTACGGTAGCACAGCGATGCATTTGCACATGTAGTATATAAAGGTACGTAGTATATATTTTAGACACGGAGGATGTGGCTAGTAGTATATCACTTAATTCGACTGAGGGTTGAACTCGTGCGGCGGATCAATGGTATTTATATATAAGTATATGTCTATCTATCTACCTAGTACCTAGTATATAGCTACATAAAAGTACCTAAGTATATTTGGTCGTCGACACAGCGATCCCGGTGGATCCCGAAATATCTAATCATCAGACTTTCAATTATCGCATATGCCCAACCAAGGCGATGACTCAAAAGGAGATAGTCATCCTAGTGTAGATGCTATGTAAAACTCCGTCTTAAGATAAAGATGATCACCTAATCACCCGTAAAGTTTAGGCTAAGGCGACGGATATCTTGATCTCCCACGTGTGCGGTATCCATGTAGTGGATTTATCGGAGCGCCCTTGGTATTTTCAAAGTATGAAGGGATGTAAGGTTCAAGTCTATCAGAGCGGGCCGTTAACTCTCTTTACTAGGTACCAAGGTAGCGTTTTCTAGGCGCTGTTTCAGGTCGGTGGCGCATACATAAGTACCTATGTAGGTAGGTATGTAATATCGGTCAAACTCGGTGGATGGTAACATCTTTTATGTTGATATACTAGGTACCTAGTAAATAAACTCGGACGTCGAGCTAAGCTTTCACATGCCAAGTCATATGGATGTCTTCTATACTACAACCCCCAGCCTTCTCGTGGTCTTCAATAATGAATATGTACTTAGGTACTTACTATATAGGTACCTACATGCACAGGAAGGTTTTTGGATATGTACTATCCATAGTACCGTCCCTCTCAAGCTAAGAGCCTTGACAAGGCCTAAGATTTAACCTAGCGCTTAGCGGGAAAAGGGGGCGCCAAGAGGATTTATACTCCTTTTCTTCTACTCTGACAATAGAGAAAGACCGTAGTTAGGTATAGATCTGATGTCTAACCTTAGTTGACGCTAAGATGCATCTTCGTTGGCCAAGGCTGGACATCGCCTTCCTCTAGGGGGGCTACTCTGCTAGGTATATACGACTTAAAGTTTTTGCCTCACAATGTCAATGAAGACTGATTCAATGGGGCACTCGTGATTGTCTTTTCTTCTCCTTTTTTTACGAAAAAAAATAGGATAGACTTAAAATCATGTGAAGAGTACCGAATGCATCGTGCGGTAAGAATTGGTTTATCGGGAACGTAAAGGCTGGTTGGCCATCGTCTGGAATGTATGCCGCACCTCCAACGGGAACTCTACCTCCCTTCGTCAACGGTTCGCAAGCATTCGTCTGTAGTATTTAGACTCTTAATTCCCCTCTTGCTTCGAAGCCTCCCAAAGCATATATTTAAGCTCCCAAGTTTATCTTGGTGGTTGGATCCGACCACTTCTATAAACGTCATAACACTCCTTATTTCCCCTTTTGCTGCCACACTGAAGAGGTCTTATCCCGCTTTGCTTTTCTCTCTCTCTCTTCTGAGAAGTCGCACAGCGTCTGACATTTACTCAGATATTAACTTTACTTTTCAATTCTCTCTGCTTTCTCACCATATTCTCACATCAGCATGCTATCTCTTTCCACCCTCGTGGCTTGTTCCTTATGGGCTTCTAGGGCCCTTGCCGGCTATGACGCGGGCGTCACCGAAAATATTGCGATATACTGGGGACAGAACTCGGCCGGCGCAATTAGCGCAGGACAGCCTCAAAAGAACCTAGCGGAATACTGCACTAATGCGGCAGTGGACGTTATCCCTATCGCTTTCTTATCCAGCTTCAACCCGATCCAGCTGAGCTTGACAAATATGGATGATGACAAAAACCTTGGCGACGACATTGCTGCATGCCAGGGAGTAGGCAAAACGATATTGCTGTCTATCGGCGGTGCCATGTTCTACACAGGACCATCCAGCCCGCAGCAAGCCCAATATCTAGCTGACCAAGTCTGGGCTATGTTTGGCCCCCCGAGCGGTGGTCCTGCCCCGCGCCCATTCGGCAATACTGTTGTCGATGGCTTCGACCTGGATATTGAAGCCCCGCTTCAGAACATCGCACCCTTCGCCGCGCGTCTGCGTCAACACATCGACGATGCCAACAGCAAAGGGGGGCGGAGGTTCTATCTCGCCGCGGCGCCGCAGTGCCCGTTCCCGGACCAGAACAATCAAGCCATCTTGCACGGTGATGATGCTGTGGCCTTCGACTTCGTCATGGTACAATTCTACAACAATGCTAAGTGCGATATTCGAGTTTTCAGCTCCGACAATCCCTCGGAGTCGGGCTTCAACATGGACCAGTGGGATAAGTGGGCGCACTCGAGCAAGAACCCAAATGTCAAGGTCTTCCTCGGTATTCCTGGTGGTCCTTCTGCCGTGACCTCCTCTGAGAAGGCGTCGTACAGGCAGCCCAACCAATTAGCCCCTATCATTTCCTATAGCAAGAAGTTCTCAAGCTTCGCCGGTGTCATGATCTGGGACATGTCCCAGGTGTGGGCCAACCCTGGCTTCCTCGACGCTATCTCTAACGACGTGAAGTGTCCCCCCACCGCAAACGCGCGAAAGTCAAATACTGCGTCCCTTCAGAAGTCACGGCGTAACCATCAGAGAGAGTGGAAATTGTAGGTTGCTTGTGTATATATATCATCGCCCACTCGGATTTGAACCCAAAAAATGTACGAAGGTCGGAAGATTATGTCGAGGGGACGTACAGGATGTAGTCGATGATCGCATTGGACCTCTGGTAGGCGCCGACTACTTGATAAGGATACTTTTAGCGGAACTTGGCCAAAACTTTTAGGGTCTTAGCATTTCCCTATGCGTACTAGGTATATATATATATATATAGGTTAAGGGGGTCGAGGGGGGAATAATTCTGGCTATATGAATTATATACCTAGTTAGAAAGTGTCTATAGATACCCAATTCGTAACCTAAAGACGGATTAGAATTCGCTATGTAGGTATTTAATTAATTGACAACAATGACGATAAAGTCACTCACTTGGAAGGGGGTGCGGGAGGCCTTTTTCTTTTTTTTTCTATTAAGATAGCTTCACTGTTATTAGAGTTACCGATTCGGTACTATCGACTTTTCCGTTTCGACTTTCTCTGTAGCTAATCCTCTATTAGCGTGTATCCAAAGTTCTCTAAGTTTTGAACCGTCTGTCTCTATCATAGCCCGTGGCCTACCGCTCTCAATTATGCTTCCCTTGTCCATAACCACGACAGTGTCGAAGCCAAATACCATATCCAGCCTATGGCTAACCATGATAATTGTATATTCTTTAAATTCCCCCATAGTAATCCTTTGCATTGCTTTATCTGTGTCTTGGTCTACGCTTGAGCTGACCTCGTCCAGAAGCAAGATACCACCAACCTCTACTCCTTTTTCTCCAAATTCCGATTGCAGTTGCTTTAGTCTGATCCTTCGTTTTAAAATAGCCCGTGCGAGATTGAAAAGCTGCCTCTGCCCCCCGGAGAGCGTGTCTGCAGACATCCCAGCCATCAGGCCGCCTCGGCCATGGACGAAGTCCCAAAGATTTACGGTCTCGAGCACAGCGCGGCATTCATCTCCTGTCGAGGCACCAAATGGATCTAGGTTGGCCTGAAATGATGTACCATCGGGTAAGAATACCGGTTCTTGAGGCACAGTGATTATGCGCTGACGGAGAACGGCGCGATTAACTTTATGAAGAGGAACGTCGTCGATAAAAATATTTTCCGCGCACGATGCGGCTGGGTCTAGTAAGCGGAGAAGTAGAAGTATCACCGAAGACTTTCCGCTGTATCGCGGACCCTACAGTTAATATTATTCATAAATAAAGCATGGTTACTTGGAGACGATTTACCTTCCACTTCGGCCGCAAATAGCAACTTTCTCTCCAGAGGCTATGGTGAGGTTCAGATCTTTCAAAGCAAAGTGTTGACTTTTAGCGCCAGTATTTCTGCTAGTCGTCGGCCCCTTGAACGACTTTTGGTGATCATCTCTGATGAAACAGGCAATGAGCAACTTCTCGGTAAAGAGGAGGGTTGGAACCTTACACATAGGAGGCCGAAACTCCGTCTATTCGAATACTTCCTCTAATAGGCCACTCCACCGGAGGAGCCAAATCTTCATCTTCTAGGCTCTCGGGTTGAACCTTGTCGCCGAAATTCTTCAGTCGGCTAATAGCGCCAATAGATGTCTCAAGTGAGGTGTACATGCGAACCAAGAAGGAGAGGCTGTTGCCAAAATTCATCAAAGTGATTAGACTGGCGCCGGTGAACGCTCTGTTTGAGTGGAGTTGCGTCGCTAGAGTAACAACAACAGATGCAAGTGCTGCGACTACAATTTGGAGAATGAAACCAAGCCAGCGTTGGATCATAGCAAGAAGGTAAGCCGGTCTCTGCGAGGCATCCAAGTATTTATTATTGAGTGCAATGCTGTCCTGAGCCCAGCCGAAGGCACGGAAAGTTGCGATCCCATTGATCGTGTCAATGAAAAGGGAGCTGTGCCTTGTTAGCGCTTCCAATAGCGGAGACCACCGGGGTAGGAGTTTTACTAAAGAGGACTCTTAGCTTCAAGGTCTAGCAGGCGGATCTGGCGGGATGTGCGAAGATAAAACTTTTGTATGCCGTAGATAGTAATAACTAGAAAAGGATAAGTGATCGCAAGAAACGGCGAAGATGTAGCCACCACTGCAGTGATTCCTAGGCACTCGAAAAGCTGGAGCACAACATTCAGAAATGCCTGAGGGAGTTCCCCGTCAATGAGAGTCATGTCTTGGGAGAAGAGGTTAGTTATAGCACCGGTGTCAGCCGTAGTGAGAAAACCGAGTGGTGCGTTTACGGCGGTAGCCAAAGCTTCTCTGTGGAGTGTAGCGCCTGACTGTACGATCATGGTCCTAAAAGAAACAATGCAGACGAAAAACAAAGATAAAAGCGTCATTGTTTGAAGAAGTGCATATATGCCGATATAAAACGAGTTCGTGCGGAGAGGATGCGCGGATGTTACATCTTCGGACCAGAATTTCAGCCAGATTGTGGTAAAATTAGAGAAGAACCCCCACCCAGCACCGAAGGATATAACAGCCGCGGTGATAATCTTATTAATTCGTGAGAAGTAATGGACGTAGACTGCGATATCACCCGTAATACGCTCCTGTTCTTCCGCGATGTCGGGGGTATTCGGCTTGATGACAGTGGCCGGCGACAAGTCTTCTTGGGATGTGAACATCTTAGCATCTAAGGGTCTGAGGTTAAGATTATTGCCTGATTGAATAGTATCAATGCTGGCCTCATTAATCCCTAGGTTCTGGACGTAGCTGTTGTTTACCATCAGATCGGGAAATGGACCTTGCTCTATTATACTCCCATCCGACCCAAGAGCAATAATGTGGTCCGCGGATGGCAAATGCTTGATAGAGTGAGTGCAAAGTACAACTGTCGCGTTTCTTAAGCGGAGAAGCCCATCGCGAGAGAACACTTTGTGATAAACTTGCTCTTCGGTATTGGCATCAAGGCCGCTTAAAACATCATCAAATATGAGAAACTCCGAGTCGAGGTATAGAGCTCTTGCGATAGATACCCGTTGCTTCTGGCCGCCACTCAGCATCACACCGCTGCTGCCGACCTTGGTCTCATCTCCGCGTGGCAAAATAGCTAGGTCGGGGCTTAGCATGGTAGCCTCAATAACCTCCTCGTACCGAACCTGATCAAATTTCGCGAATCCCACGATATTATCTCTTATCGTGGCATTCGATAGGTACGGTGTTTGGTCACAATAGCCGATCCTGCTGGGGCGACGATCCATAGTAGTTTTACCGTGTGCCACAGGAGTCTCACCTAATAGAGTTTTGCATAATGTTGATTTGCCTGATGCGATAGGGCCGACGACGATTGTAAGGGCCGAACTCGGGATACTGATGTCGACTTTCTTTAGGCATAGTTTGTTAGTATCCCAACCAAAACTTCCTTCTGAGATCTGGATCGAGGGCGCCATTCTGGGTTTTCGCCCTCCCTCATCTACCGACTGGTCGGAGAACTCGCGGAATTCTAAGCGTCCGTCTTGTTCTAGGAAAGCTTGAATTCTGTTCAAGCAGGTGAGAGCAGCGAGGAGGGATGGAAAGAGCTGGAAAAGAACGGAGAGGGGGTTGGCTAGAAGAATTATGTAAGAGACTGAGGTGAATATGGTAGTCACACCAAGAGTCGAGGATGAAAAGGCAAACGTCATGACGGGAGAAATACAGAGTGGTGTGTAGCCGATGAGGGCGGAAAAGATGATAGTCATTCGGAATTTGGATCCCGTTTCGAGCTCATCGACACGCATTTTCTGTATGGACTCCTCTATAGGAGCAGCGAGCCCGGACATCTTGAGAAATTTCATTTGCCCGATCACGTTCGCCGTCAAACCTACCCTTTTCTGTATTTTCTCCATCCATGCCTTTTGTCGTGGTCCGGTAACTTTTCCTAGAAAAGAGAGTAAGACGACACAGAAACCAACAACTATGACAGGAGCTACAGAGGCCGCGCCGATTTGGCGCGAAAGCAACCAGCAGGCTAACCCAACCTCGATGGTGTTTGCCCAGAATTCGTGAATGTTTAGGCAACCTTTGATAATTCGTTCGACGTCTGCGCTCATAAGGGTAAGAGCAGCTGAATCGTCTCGCGCCGCAATCCTGGCTTCTGTCGACTTTATGTACACAGAACTGGCCAGTGCCCCCCGGACCATGTACATGGCGCGTTCTTGGAGATACCAATAAAAAGCCCCGGACACGGCGATTCCTATGTAGATAAGGATTGTTGCACCAATAAGTCCATATCCAACATTTCGGGATGCATCATCAGAGGGTTTTTGCAAGTATTCTAGGAGCGTGTTTATGAGAAATGGCTGACAGAACTGAAAGCCAGTCATAGCAATACGCGGCCCAATAGGGAGTAGTAATGGGACTGCGAGAGCACGTGCCAATGCTTTGGCAAGACCATTCTTCTGGCCAGGATGTCGCAGAGTCTTGATACTCTCGGTAAGTTTGATTCGTAAACTTTCCGAGGTCATGCTCTGATCAAGAGGATACAAATCTTCAAGGGTTAAAATATTCCTGTATCCGGTTAGGAAAAGCCGGTTGAGCCACAAGAAGGCCCCGATACCAAACAGCCCACTAGTTTCTTCAGGGCTATGCTCTTTCGCATTCCACCGAATCCATCTTGACTTGCGTTGAGATTCAAGAATGAGTAGGAGGGCTTTGATAAACACAGAGCCAGTAAATACGCCGGAGTACTTTACGTTGTCATCTTTAGTTGAAGCCAGCCAGAGAGTGCGACTCTGTACAACGTCTAGAAGGGTAGTAATGAGAAGATAGGTGTTGAGCAGATTCGATGGTCGCGGAGAACGTGAGTGTTCCAGGTGAGAGATCACGATCATACAAATAGCAGAGACGAATGCTAACGCCGAAGAGGAAATGAAGAAGGCGTTGAAGATCTGCGCTCTAACAATGCTTAGCACGAGCAATGCTAATTGAAGTACGGCATATATGCAAATAGCGACCTATATCTTAATTAGTTGAGTTACCGCTTCATACAGGTAGATATTCCATACAGATTTCACACTCCGTAAGAAAACGCCTCTTACGATCGTCGGCTTACGAGCGAGGAAGGTGGCCCGCGGAAGACAGATAGCGATGAACACGGCTGTGGGAATGAGAGTGAAGAATATTTTCTCAAACATAATAGTAAAGTCGAAATCGTCACGGCATCCTTGGACAGTAGGTCCGAACGACTCGTCGCTAGGACACCCCGAGAAATCCATCGTCAAAACCCTTTGCGTCGAGATTCAACGCGCTTAGTCATATACCAGCTCCGTTCCTGGGAGAGGGCTATTTGAGACCAAGCTGAGAGCCCCTCGTGTAATAACGTCGTTGTTTCCTTACTCGCCACTTGAGACTCGTGACATATTTCGCGCGTTATCAACCACGGTACAGGCCTGTCAAAATTATTCTCTAGACCGAGACACCAGGATGATTGATGGCTTAGGTAGACTGATGACATTTAAACCGACTGGGTATGTTGTATGTATTTTATAATCGAAAACAAGGTCGACTCCGAGCCAAAGCCCGGCATTAAACCGAAGGAATAAGGAATAGGCTCCACGTAGTTGACTATTTGAGTCATTGCGGTGTCGGTAATGTCGCCATTGTCGATGTTGCATTAGGCTCCCCTCCTAGCATCTTCAATTATTATTGTAATTCTCCTTGTTATCGTTCACTTTCGACACATGCATATAGTAATATGCATCCCCGACCATAAGCGATCCATCTGTTATCCTTACCACCCTACCGGGCTAAATGCCTGCCTAGATACCTCTAGAATTAGTAACATTACCAGGGTTCTCTAGATCGCTCGCACAATGACGGTGCGTGAGACGTAACTTAATTTTATACTTTGGTCCTTAGTGAGCTTCTTTAGTGAGCTTCTTTAATGAACTTCCTGAAGTCTAATCGATGTGAAGGTCTAAAAATTTGTATACTGATAAGTATGCAAGCTAATGTCGCATCGTGCCCTTCTTCCAGGTCTCTTTAACGATCTTCCAGTACCGGTCGCCGTCAGTCCTCATGTGTGATACGTGTGGGCCATGTTCGAACATCTCTCTTCGTACCACTAGTCCCTTTGCCGCAGCGTGGTTTGCGTGCCTCTCTACGTGTCTCCAATCGACCATGACATCGGCTTTTCCATAGATATATGACCGGTTGGTTTGCTGGACAAGGTCTACGTCGTTATGGACCCTAGAATTGGCCGAAAGGAAATCCTCTCCGGATAGTATTTTCAAGGGACGGTACCAAATCCAAAACCAGAGCACAAGTATAGAGACGAATGGAGCGGCAACTGCACGAGCGACCAATCCAGAAAAGTTGACCATAAACACGCTATATACGGACGTAAACGAATAAACCCCTGGGCAAGAGTCGTACACTGCCGCATGAAGGGGAAAGGCGTAGCCTGTCTGAGCTCGGAATAACTGGTAGAGTGTCCGCGTCGTGGCTGAGCCACCGTTTGAGAATATATGCTATATTGATATTAGAATTCATGAATCACTTTAGAAGCTGCAAAGAGGTAAATGCGTACATACCACAAGGATTTCGGGTTGAGGTGGTGATGATGATAGAGTTCCCGAATCGATTAGGGAATGGAGGTAGACGAGAGCGGGATCAACGACTTTGCGTGTGAAAGATGCGGATACCGACTCTTTCAAGACGAATTTGACTAATAAGATTTTTGACGTGGGATAGATGGACTGGTAGTGTGTGATGTACTTGGCAATGTGTAAGTCTTGCGCATCCATCCACGACGCAATCAATATGAGTTTTGGAGTTTCTAGACTTGGACGGTGGGTGGTGATGATTGTCACGGGCTCATATAGGTATATAAAGGGCGATAGCTTCTTCATTATCAATAATAGTAACTTAACTCCGGGCGTGATGGGGATTCCGTTAGATACCGAGGTTCACGTTGTTAGGTCAGATGAGATGGAAATTAAGACGAGTAGGTGAATTGATGAGTTGGTGAGTGAGAGTGAGAGTAGGTAGAGTAGGTAATAAGTGAGTAAAAGGAAAACTATATCGACCTTCCAAGACGTGGAAACTACGGCCATGCTACACAAACAGTTTAAAGTTGAGTTGATATAATAGGTATGTACATACCTACCTACGATTATTATAGGACCTAGGAGTATCTAGGTACTCAGTACGTACAGTGATAGCGATCGGCAGTTTCGGTGTAATGCTTGTTCCGCTACAGCGCTGACCACCGCCCATAACGGCGATTCTAGCACCGACTAATCCGAGAGGCGGCGTATTAATTAAGCCACTGACATGGTGCATACGTGCAGGTGCAAGGTCGAGAAAAAATTTCTCTAATTCAATTACTTTTATACTCGATCCAATAGTCAACAGCCTTCTCGAGTAGATATAAAATAGATTAACTAACAACATCACTTCTCACATTTTTAAACATGTCACTCAACATGTACCTAACCTTACTCCTTTATATGAATACCCATTTATATTGCTTTATGTGTAGCTTAATTATATTTAACATAGGTAACTATAAATTGGTAGCCATTACTATCATATATGTGTATGGCCGACTGGAATATAGAAGTGCGTAGTACCTAGTGAATAACAATGATGCTAGACACTTGTATTAAGCGATGCGAATTAATTCACCGTATATGCTTGTTTCATACCTACTCGCCATAGCATGAGGAGACATAGACCTCACATCTGCTATTTGTGAGCAAGCACGGGTAGAGTGGACGCGAAGCAGGTTGCCCCCACATAGCATCAAGGCCTCTTTCATCTAATAAGTTACAATAAAAGTATCTACCTACCTACCTAGGCAATAGGTAACTATTCCCATAATTGTATATCCCTAATTAGTAGTTCGAAAGAGACATGTGACTTTCTATGACTATGATGTACAGGTATTAAGTATACCAATCAGCCAACTACGTGATATTCTATATTAACCTCTAGGTCAGCTCCTCCAAGCTTACTATTATATTCTCGTCCTATGTTGGCATTCTTGGTCCTTGTGGCTTTTGCATCTAATTATGTCATCTTGAATATCAGAAAAAACCATCATAAGATTTACTATGTTTATCACTACCCCTTTACTTGATATACGGAGATCTTAGTATGATGAGACGATAAACCCCTATATTTTCTCATATCTTCATCATATTCGTGTTCAGGGACTTGCCACTTAATCATCGAACTAGACTCTCTAGCCCAAAGAAATATCGAGACACTCTATTACGCCAGGAAATTCCGATTCAAGCTGGTGCCATCTTCTTTGCAAACCCTCATCATTCATTTTGGAATGCATCAAAAGACAATATCTTCGCGATCGCTTGACGTGATCACTGCCCATACCCTCCATATCGCGTTTATGCTTCAATAAAAATTCTACACTAAAAACTGCCTCTCTGGTCCGTTGATACCAGCTATTTTCGTCCGTTCTACAAGTTACTCTCATTATTGCCTGCGTAGAACTACGCGCAGGGCAACACTACTACTTACTACGAACCATGGCGTCTATGTGCTTGCCCGAAATCTTACTTATCCTTGGCAGAAAAGTAAGCAGGAAAGTGGAAACTTGCTTTATATAGCACTACTAACACGTTCACAGATCCATAACCGCAATACACTTTTCAACCTCTGTCTCGTGAGCAAGGCCTTCAATGAAATATTCTCAGGATACTACTACCAAGAAATCTCCTTCTGCGAACATAATGTCTGCTGGCTCTTCGACGTTTCTAAGTTTCCCCTGGTCGCCTCAAACAGAAGATGCCTTAAACATGTCAAACACTTTACGTTCTATGTCTACGTAAACAAAGATCTGAATACGGTCGACCCCATTCAAGCTGTCAGCCACCCAAGTAAGTCGTAACCGAGAATCTGTCGAATACTAAACAGATATAGATGCTAACCAAAGTAGACGAGATGTGCCAGAGTTTAACATGGTGGATACAAATTAGCAATAACTTAGCATATTTGTTACCTCTTATGCCACATCTGGAGAGTTTCACGTAAGTATTAAGTTGGATGAATACTAGAGGAGGCGAATATTCGTTAATATGCAATGCTAGGTGGGTTGGGTATCCTCTATATCACCGAATAGTCAAGAACCTACAAAAACACTACCCAGGCTTGAAGTCTCTCACAGTGGTGGAACCACAGAACCGCAATCTGAGACAGGATCAAAAAGTCAATTTCTTCCAAGTTCCCATTCACGCGCCAGATAGAGGCCAATGGGGGCTTCTAACCAATGGCAAAGGGGGAGTTCCGCTGCTGCCCCCATTCGGAAACCTCGAACGATTACACCTACATCATATATGGGGAATGGACCTAGGTCTCTGGCGAAACATGAGCGTACAGGTACTGATCAACTCACCGCGCTTGCTGGGCTTTTTGGTGTCTGGTTCGACCCGTTGGCGGCTCTCGCATCACGACATGCACCAAAATGACCCGGCGCTCCACCCAGCCCATTTCCTACGAGAGCTTTGCAAACGCTATCGCAAATCGGCCGGCAAGCCCCTATCTCTTAAATGTGTGCACCTGGGCCATTACATGTTCGTGTTGCGCGCTGGAAATAGCCCAAGACGATTTCGACCCGAATTTGCAGACGAGCACTAGAACGGCGGATGCCTGGACATGTTGGTAGACATGTCGAATGTACAGGAGTTGGTAATGGATTTAATCAATGATGGCAGATTTGGGGGTGACATCCCAGACGAATTCATTGGTCTTGACGATGTGTGTTGGTGGCAAACCGCGCCAGGCCCGACCCCGAAGTTGGAGAAACTCTTTGTCAGGATGCCGACCAGTTGGTTCGTGAGATGGGCCAAACGAATGGTTGAGACAGGGGCGCCCCTAAGGCGGATTAAAGTCAACGAGGCTGCGTTTCCTGGCACACCCCGCCACCCCTTGGACTGTGCTTGACAGTCCAACATTGCTGTCAACTGGACTAGCCTGCTCACCTGCAAGCCCAAGGAACCGATGTTCTTCAGGGCCAGTCGCCATGCGATTTCTTTCGACGAGACAACTGCCTGCAAGTCAATTCGATACCTTGCAACTGACTGCGAACCGTTCTGCGAAGACGTTAACATGCTTGCTTCTCGTATGCCCCAACTGGAGGGACTGTACATCATGAGTAAAAGTTCCAGTCAGGGCCGCATAGTCTTCTACGATGATCTTGGCGGAGACGTTGTAGACATCCAAAGGGAAAAACAAGAATGGAAAGAGATTGCTCGAAGTCTCGCTAATATCATCGGTGGCCTCAAGTATGTGGGAATCAACTCGGTTATCTGGCTAATCGACCGTACGTCAGGGATAGCCCTTTATGAGTTGGATCGAATGGAGAACGATCATGAGGCCCCCAACTTATTCAAGATTGAAATACCGTATGAGTTTGATGTCGCTCATGCGGCAAAATTCTGGGTAGCGAATCGGGTCAGAGATGATGATGAGCTGATGTAGGATTCATTAGTTTTGGGACAGGGTTGAGATGAAGATGGGGCAACAAGATATGCCTAATTCCTAGGTAATGTGTCTGGCATCCCGCGCGGTCTATACCAAGTAGCTTCTTGTAGCAGATAACATGATGAAATTACCATTCGTCATTTCCTTAGAAATTGAAGATATTCCAACCATAAAAGTACCTTGTAGCCTAAGAGTAAAACGGGGGCGAGATGACCTTTTATAAGGGCAATTACGATCTTCGATTTCTCAATACATTCCTACCTAGTGAATAAATAACCTCATCGTTTGTTCCAGACACGGAAGGTATCCGGTACAATGCTATTTAGGTAGGTAAGTACCTACTCGTTAGGCTTGACAGCGGCTTCACGACACCTAGCTCCTTACGCTATCTGTTCCTTTCGAGAGTTCTTCCCGATGGACAAGTTGGTAGCCATGTTGCGTTCGTGGCACCAGCCACTCGCAGTTCATTTCCGTCGGCAATAGTTGTGTCCGTTAATGATGCCGGCAGTGTTTTCAAGAGGGAAAAGAAGAAAACGGGCTTCGGGAGGAGTCGGTTGCGGATAGGCGGATTTTTGTATCAATTTGACGAATAAAGAATTGTCTTTTGCGGAAAGGTGCCAAGTAGCTCTGTCGGGACGGAGGACGGAAGTTGCGAATCTATTATGTAGGTGATTTGATCATTTGGTATTTGGTATTGGCATTGGCATTGGAAATGGTATTGAAATTGACATTGATGACTGAAGTCAAATACGGAATAAAATTAATCAACATTGAATATAATCAACACTGAATACAATATCGATTATCGAACGCTTTAAACCCCTTATCATTACCTAGTTCTTTCCATGACTTCTTTAATACTTCTTTAACTTCGTTAGGAGCTTCCTTTTGCCCCGCTGTCCCGACACAAAGCGGGTTGCCATTGTCGAATTAGAATAGACTGCTCGGGTGTTTAAGGTGCTTGTAGCTTTTTGCCTTGAGGGGTTCTCCCTGTCAATGCGGGGTGTTACCGGCTTCCCAGATTTAAGATTTTCGTGGGTAATTTTTTTTTAAAAAAAAGCTACCTACCAAGCTACCCCGGTTTTACGGTTTACCTTGGCTACCTTGATTCAAGCCCTGTTGCTTGTTCCTGAGAATCCCGGTGGTGTAACCCGGTAGGTACCCAGTAGCGGGCCAATGGCATTCCTAATAGTGACGGAATCTTCTGCATCATCACCGCAACTTTACTTTTGTTTTTCACTCTCGATCTTCTCCCCTTCTGCATGCAACACTACGTCCAATCCTTGAACTTGACGAATTACTACGTTGAGTAAGAAGGGAAAAAAAGAAGAAGAAAGATAAAAAGAAAAAGAAAAAAATAAAGAAATAAGAGAAAACAAAACATAGTCGGCTGTTCTCAGCACCTGATCAACTATAGTTCTGTCATATCCAATATCTATTGAATTCCTTTTCCCCGACGTCGACGTCGACATCGATATCACCTGTGAATACTATTGTTGCCAATCCTGTCAAATTCGTCTCCCATCATATACCTCACTAGAACTCTTTGCCTCAGAGCATGCTTCCCTTGCATACACCTACGATCTCGTTATATTGGAAAGTAGCAGGAAAACATGGCACCAAGAACTAACGGCCGTGCCGTCCAGGTAGAGGACACCAAGATTTGCGTAGTCATGGTTGGTCTGCCTGCACGTGGGAAGAGTTACATAGCACAAAAAGGTATCACCTCCTCAATACCATGCCAGATTACGAATCTTTTGTGAAACCTCCCAAGACTCTTTAGCATTTCCAAATACTGACCTATCTCACTCGCCCTCTAAAGCCCAGCGTTATCTCCAATGGCTCTCGATCGATGCCAAGACCTTCAACGTCGGCAATTATCGGCGTCACGATGCCCCCCAACCGTCGGCGGACTTCTTCGATATTAGCAATGCGGAGGGCGAACAGAAACGTCGAGTCGCTGCGGAGGCTGCCATCGCTGATATGCTGGGCTGGTTCCGACAGGGTGGTATAATTGGGATCCTCGATGCCACGAACTCAACAAAGGAGCGACGAAAATGGGTATACGACACGCTGATGCAGGAGGGCATCGAAGTGTTGTTTGTCGAGTCCAAGTGCGATGACGAGAGCCTCATCATGGCCAACGTTCGAGACGTCAAGACCACCAGTCCCGACTATAAGGGGCAGGATCCGGAAAAGGCTGCTTTGGATTTTCGCAATCGGATAAAGAACTACGAGAAGGTGTACAAGACCATCGACGCAGACGGCGACGAGAACCAATATACCTACTTGAAGATTATGGATGTTGGTGCTCAGGTGATCATCAACCGCATACAAGACTATCTTCAGAGCCGGGTTGTTTATTACCTGATGAACCTACATATCCGACCGCGTTCGGTTTGGCTTTCGAGACACGGCGAATCGTTATACAATCTTTACGGGAGAATTGGTGGCGATGCCGACCTCTCTCCGCGAGGGCATCAATATGCCAAGAAGTTACCTGACCTAGTCCGGCAATCTGTCGGTGTGAGTTGAATCGTCCGTGGGTTTCATTCAACCAAGATGTCAATTAACGTGTTTCCCGTAGGATGATCGACCCCTTACGGTATGGACTTCGACCTTAAAGCGCACGATACAGACGGCGCGTTTCCTCCCCGAGAACTACAACCAACTGCAGTGGAAGGCATTGGACGAGCTTGACGCGGGCGTCTGCGATGGCATGACCTACCAAGAGATCAAGGACGTGTACCCGGAGGACTTCGTGGCACGCGACGAGGACAAGTACAATTACCGTTATCGTGGCGGTGAGTCGTACCGAGATGTCGTTATCCGCCTCGAACCCATTATTATGGAACTCGAGCGGTCGGAAGATATTCTCATAGTCACCCACCAGGCCATCCTCCGCTGCATCTACGCGTATTTCATGAAGAAGGACCAGTCGCGCAGTCCTTGGATGAACGTGCCTCTTCACTGTCTCATCAAGCTAACCCCGCGCGCGTACGGAACGGACGAGGAGAGGTATCAAGCTGATATTCCCGCCGTGAGCACGTGGCGCGGCAAGGGCAGCACCGCCAAACACGAGGACCCCGTCCCCGAGGCGAACTTGGGATATACCCCCACAGCAGCCGTCCATTAAGCTTGATTTCCTAGTCCGGCTAGCTTGTCAGCGCTTAGGAATAGCAGCGGTGACGGTGGTAACGGTAACGGTGGCGGTGACGGTGGCGAAACGACGTAACAATATGCATAGGCGATGGGATCAGGGGAACGACGGGCGTCAAATGGCAACATTGCTATTACTTAAGTACCTAGACGAGATGACCCGGCGAGCTGTACCTCTGAAAGGCGCATTGACGAAGGAATTATACATGTATCGGGTTTTGGTTTGCTCTCTGTTTAATATTGGTAGCCGGCTTTCGTGGATAAAAAGAAATTCGCTGCATATTTTAATATAAAGTGGGGGTGGGCTGCTCGCATAAGATGAGATGAGATGAAATTCGTGCCCGAGTGTATGTATATTTATTCCGCGGGACACCGAATTGATCGATGATGATGGACCATGGTTAAGAGAATAAGTCCGGCGATTCCTCGTTTCTACCTCTATTTCTATCACCATCTATGAATATGTACTAACAGATACCTACCACTTGGATGAAGTAACTTTCTATATACGGAGAATTTACTGGGAAGGAAATGTTTCTTTAGTTGAGAGGTATGTATCAGCCCCTATTTCACGTACAGCAGTCACGTTACGGATAGGTACCTAATTACTAAAATATTTTGGCAGTTGAAGCAACTGTGATTGATTGGTTGAAGGGCTGATCGCGCGATGTTTAGTTTTTTTGGTTTCCCCTCTCAACATCCTTCATATACCCATATACACCATACCGCCAGCGCCTTGGATGCGAAGGTAAGACACAGTATATTATACACTTCTGTTATATAAATACACGCACATAGATATATAACCTTTCTTTGATAGTGTCCAAACTTAATCAGCTCACCGAACCACCCAATGCATCTTAACTCTAGGAGTATGTACCTAGTAGTTATATGAGAGCATGCTAGCAGACGTCGTAGTCAGGCAAGCCAGCGCCCTGGTAGACGAAACCAGCCTGCCACTGAGGCACGTCCTGGCTAACTATGGTGCCGATCTGACCGTTGGCAACGCATAGTGCCTCGGCCGAGATGAGCTGGTTGCCGATGAAATTGGTGTCCGTGCTTAGGGTCTGGCACAGCGAACAGAAGAAGCCCCAACACGTGCCGTATTGGAAGGTGAGGCACGCGTTGGACGTTATCGTGATGGGCTGGTCTAGCGCAAATACTTCGTTGATGATGTTGTTGCAGTCGGAGTCACCAGGTGCAGGGCTCTAGAGGAAAAGGGGTTATTGTTAACGGATGAAAGAGTAAATGTGAAGTGAGAGTTGAATAGACAACTTCATTCTACAGGCCTAGGAAACGCAGCTGAGATGGAAAGAAAACGAACCGAGTTCCTGCACTCATAAAAGGCATTGGCCGCACGCGGCGATAGAGAGGGGCTCCCGGGAAGCTGCTTCAAGTTCACATTATCCAACTTGAGCGATGGTTGAACAGTGATAACGGCGAGTCCGTCAGAAGGCTGCGGCCGTCGTGCTTGTCGTTGGGTACGACCTGATCCCTCCACCACAGATGCCGCAAGGCTAGTGATCAGAGTGAGGAAGAAGGCTGGTTTCATTGTGGTAGGAAGTTGAATTGCGTGGCGAGGAATGATCGACGCGAGTTACGAGTCCCCGGGAGCTGGTACGAGATTCACTCCAGCTGGAAGAAAAGACGCATGCTTTTTATATTGTTTCCCGCGGGCATATAATGCTTGGCTCGCAGACAAGCAGTGAGTATATGGGGATATACTCCGATAGACGTGGTAACCTCAAGCCTTGGGACCTGCCAGATGAGGGATTGGGCGTTCTCGCCCCGATGGGTAGATAATATCCTACGGTCGAGACCTGATCACAGCTCAGCTCGTGGTCGATCCGGAGACTGGTCGTGATGCTCACAACCATGTCCCTTCCAGGCGTTGGATATGCCGAGCGTGCCACTACGGATCCTCCTGACCTAAGCTTCGGGGGTCCTAGCATCGTCCAATGAGCTGGGGCTTGCTCAGCAGCTTGTAAGGCGCCGAGCTCCACCTCAGCCGTTGCTATCACATTCCCACGCCATGCCCATACGACGCTCTCCCAGAGTTTGCCGGACAGTTCCGCGCATCGGCCATGATACGACATGGCCCAAGCGATATCTTGAGCTTACTGACGCCTCACAGCTACCGCATCGAGACGCCCCTTCGTAACGGTGTCACATTACATTGTAACGTGGTACTAACAACCAAGCCCAATAAGACCATGGGACGGGAATGGGACGCGAGAGGGGAAAGGAGTGCAGTTGAGCCGATGAAGGTAAGCCTGATCTATTGCTACTAGATGGGAAGGTTGAGGCTCGTGGAGACGGAGAATAGGGGTAGTGGCTTATTTTCATTACTGGCGAATAGATGATTTCACACAATACCTACCTACGTATAACCAAAACCGCCCGGGAATCACAAAATGGATATGATATAAACTCGTCTAGAGTAACCTGGGTCCTGGGTAGCGGATACGCTTCTCTGCACCGAATCTCTCCCTTAATCTAGTTGAGAGCGATTATTGGGTCCAGAGATACCGAGCAGACCAGGCATCAATCTATCTCACGTCGGTCATAAGGTAGAGCTGCAAGACGAAGTGGTACCGAGGTCCTAATTTAAACGAAGTGATGATTCCACGGGTATGACCCTTAAGGGGGGCAATATACAT
This sequence comes from Annulohypoxylon maeteangense, assembly GCF_022496945.1. Classification (NCBI taxonomy): domain Eukaryota; kingdom Fungi; phylum Ascomycota; class Sordariomycetes; order Xylariales; family Hypoxylaceae; genus Annulohypoxylon; species Annulohypoxylon maeteangense. The sequence continues at coordinate 46,486 of NW_025953284.1, read as the reverse complement.
CTTCAAAGACAACAGGCGCGTGGACAACTGGTATGGGGGGTTCTATCGCGAGCCAGAACTTAGAAGAGTAGGATAGATTTTAGCCGCGGATTTATCCAGTGCAACGGTATGCAGCTGTAATGCAGCTTACCACGACCTCAGATTCAAGAAAGTTTCCGGCAATTTATAAATGCGTGGGACAAGAACCCGGCAGCCTGGAGGGTGGAGGGATTCTGTAGGTAATTAAATCAAGGACAGAAACCGGTATTGCCTTCATTTAGGACATGCGTTTAATATCTACAGCTGAAGGGGTCCAGAGCCAAGAGCATTATCGACTGGGTATGGAGTGAGTTATACGAAGAGCAATGAGAGCAAAGATGAATTTTGATTTATTGATTATTCTGGGGGGAGTAGGGAGGGCAAACGGAGAATAGGTAACTCAACCAAGGATGAGGAAGTCATGATATGTAACGATGAGAGATATATTCATAAGAAAGACTAGTAATATTAAGGAGATTGAAATTTTAATTATTGTTTTTTCTTCTTCTTCTTCTTCCACATACTGAAGGTGAGTTGAAGGAATAGTTGAAGAAATATGTATGAAGAACCTTGAAGTAGTACCTACTAGGTAGTGAAGGGCATGAAGGGCACGAAGGGTCCTAAGTACAGAGTACTTCATAGTGGCTTGGGCTGGGTGGCTGGACAATTAGCGCACGGACCACAATATTAGCGGGGGAAATGGTATCCACTTCCGTTTATCAGACATTTTTTCCTATATCGATAAGCAAAAAAATTCCCAGGAGCGTGATTGACTCTGAACAAAAAGATTGAACATTTATCCAACCCACTTCTATCTAAAGGTTGTAATTCAGCAATCTTGATACCACCAATTATTGCCCACATCCCCAGACAAGATGGATTCAACCAAGCTTAGCAAGAAGAGGAAACTCAAGGATGCAAGCGGCGATAAAGTGTCCAAGAAGTCAAAAACACCCTCTTTCAAGACGCCTAAGTCAAAGAAGTTGAAGCGAGTCGCCGAACCCTCGAGCGACGAACCCGAGCCGGAAGATGAGGCTGAGATTGAAGGACGGATTGAAGAACAAATTGAAGAACAGATTGAAGGCCAGATTGAAAAACAGGCCGAGGAGCAAAACGCAAGCGACTTGGAAGGTAGCGGCTTGGAGGATGATGTTGAAGAAACATCCGAATTGAACAAGAGAGTAGAAGCAGCCAATGCCGAAGATGACGATGCTGGCCAAAGTAACCAGAACACCGACTTACCTACCGACAGCGCCATCTCGGCCCTACAGAATGCCATAGGTTCCGATGCCCAGAACTTTGCCGACTTGAATCTATCCGAGAAGACGACGAAGGCTATCAAGGAGGATATGGGCTTCGAAAAGATGACTACCATACAACGGAGGGCCATCCCACCCTTGCTCGCGGGCCGCGACGTGCTCGGCGCCGCAAAGACTGGAAGTGGGAAGACTTTGGCTTTCTTGATTCCTGCCGTTGAAATGCTGAGCGCTCTTCGATTTAAGCCGCGAAACGGAACTGGTGTTATCGTTGTCTCTCCCACCAGAGAGCTGGCTCTACAGATATTCGGTGTCGCGCGCGAACTGATGGCGCATCACTCCCAAACCTACGGCATAGTCATCGGGGGAGCAAATCGTAGAGCTGAGGCCGACAAGTTATCTAAAGGAGTGAATCTTATCATTGCGACCCCAGGAAGGCTTCTGGATCACCTGCAAAATACCCCCTTCGTCTTCAAGAACTTGAAGTCCCTTATCATCGACGAGGCCGACCGGATATTAGAAATAGGGTTCGAAGATGAGATGCGCCAGATCATCAAGATATTACCCAACGAGGGTAGACAGACCATGCTCTTCTCCGCCACCCAGACGACCAAGGTCGAAGATCTCGCCAGGATTTCCCTGAGGCCGGGTCCTCTTTACATAAACGTTGACGAAGAGAGCGCCAGCTCTACAGTTGCCGGACTTGAGCAGGGCTACGTTACGTGCGACGCCGACAAGCGATTCCTTCTTCTCTTCTCATTCTTGAAGCGAAATCTGAAGAAGAAAGTCATCGTCTTCTTCTCCAGTTGCGCGAGCGTAAACTATTACGCCGAACTTCTCAATTACATCGATCTGTAAGTTGACCTGGCCGAATCTTAATTCGCTATAAGCCACCAACAAATCACCCATGAATCGTCGATGAAATACTAATACACGTCTAGGCCTTGCCTCTCTCTTCACGGGAAGCAGAAGCAGCAGAAGCGGACGAACACGTTCTTCGAATTCTGCAACGCCAAAACCGGCATTCTTCTATGCACAGACGTGGCTGCTCGTGGTTTAGATGTAAGTCGAGGCCGGCACGCCGATCCTGCAGGACTAGGTAGCTAATAATCATGGTACAGATCCCAGCAGTTGATTACATAGTGCAATTCGATCCGCCTGACGATCCCCGCGATTACATTCACCGGGTCGGTCGAACCGCGCGCGGCGCAAACTCCAAAGGCCGCAGTCTCCTCTTCCTGCAGCCTCACGAACTCGCCTTCTTGTCCCACTTAAAGGAAGCCAAGGTACCGGTGCTCGAGTATGAGTTCCCGGCGAAGAAGGTGCTCAACGTTTCTTCGCAACTTGAGAAGCTCATATCTCAGAACTACTATCTCAACCAGAGTGCCAAAGACGGTTACCGGTCTTATCTGCACGCCTACGCGAGCCACAGCTTGCGTTCAGTATTTGATATTCATAAGCTGGATCTAGCAAAGATTGCTAAGAGTTTTGGCTTCTCTACCCCTCCTCGGATCGACCTTACATTAGGCGCAAGTATGAGCAGAGATAAGAAGACGCAGGGAAGAAGGGGTTACGGAAGTCAGCCGCGGCAGGGTCAGAAGTTCAGCAAGAGGCGGTAGCATTGTTACCTATGCTGGAATAGGAATTCGATCAATTAGGAGTTTTCGACCGTGGTTTTGCTTGTTATGATATACCAGCTTCGTATGTTTACATAGGTCCATGACACGGACGTGTACGAAAATAGACGATACACTCGAGAATTTCACGAAGCATTTTCATGCGATGCGATTCCCTACCTAGGCAGCTAGGTACCTACCTACTTACTTACTTACCTATCTAGTTAATTGTATATCCGCCATCAACTACCAAGGCGTGACCTTGTATAAAAGAGGCCTGGCTCGAACATAGAAATAAAACAGCATCGGCTACCTCTTCCGGTGTCCCCATTCTCCGCATGGGTGCAATGTCGATCGCTGGTCTCAGTCTCTCCGTAACCTCAGTCGATCCTGTCGTCATCGGCGTCTCGATCACGCCCGGACATACGCAATTCACCCTTATCCCGTCCTGCGAGTAATCGATCGCATCAGACCGCGTCATATTTATCACTGCAGCCTTTGAGGCGCAATAGATTGCTTTTTTTTTTTTCAAGTAGTTAGTACACACACGTAAATTAAAACATCGCCCTGCCCAATGCCTATAGGTCCAGGTGAGGTACAAGGGACACTTACATGCAGTCGGTCGTGCGACAAGACCAAGCTGGCTCGCAATATTGACCACGGCACCTCTCTGGCCCGGATGCGCATCCAACGGTTCCTGCACCAGCATTTGCGCCAACGCTGCCCGCGACACGAGCCACACACCCTTCCAATTGACCCCCACCACGCGCTCATACTCGGCCAGCGGCGCCTCGTGCGTACGCAGCGAAGCTCCTAGGATCCCGGCGCAATGCACGGAGTAGTCGAGACGTGAGAACCGGGCCACGATCTCGGCGGTAAAGGATTTGACGAACGACTCGCTTGTTACGTCGCCTTCGCGCGTTAGGACCTGCGCGCGGGGGTTGACAGATAGGATGGCGGATTTGGTTTGCGCGAGGGTTTGCGGGTTGAGGTCCGTGATAGCGAGGTGGACGCATCCGGACCGCGCGAAGCCTCGAGCAACGGCGGCGCCGATTCCTGGTCGGGCACTAATATGAGTATTACAGTATTGTGATGACGATTATACGTTCCGGAATTATGAGATAAGTAGGTACCTGTACCACCAGCTCCGGTGATGAAAGCGACGCCAGGGAGCTTGAAGATTCCTAATGCCATTTAGATACACCTAAGTCTAAACACGCCTTTATATTAGGATGACGGATGACTGCGATATTATGATCGTGTTATTCATCAAGTATGTAGTAGTAGGTATGGTGTTGTATACATCCATGGATCCTCTATAGCCCCCATTCTTCCTTTGATAGGGAATGTGTCTGTCCCATTTCTCTAACAGTCGTTATCTCTACCATGTAACTCCAGTTAACCTACTTGGGACACGGGTATATGAAGATTTCAAGAATTCTCCCCCGAGATACGGCATAATACAGATTATGAGCAACATGTCTTCGAAGCATAAGCTCTACAATAAGACGACAACTCATGGTACAATAAGGCAATATGGTAAGATTTGGAGAAAAACCGGAGTACCTTGGTTAGTAACGGTTATTCAGGGAATAACGCCTTGGTGCTATATAATAACCGAGAGGAGAACGAGATGTCTCCGTTTCTCGTCCTCTCTTTTTTACACACCTGGTACACACCTAATACACATCTTGAATAAATAACGGGGAGAAGGAAAAGGAGAAGGAAAAACGAAAGAAATAAAAGCCGGAATTTGAAACTTCGCATAGTTAGGTCGAAATACGACCACGACTTGATATTCAACATGACTATAACCATGATGATCGCCTACCTAAAAGATTCCAACTTCGACATGGAATATTATCTCCAACGCCATCTACCCATGGTCACTCCTTTATGGAAACCATTTGGCATGGGGACTTTTCGGACCATGGCACCGACGGACGAACGAAGCCCATACGCCATGTTGACTCAGATTGAGTGGCCCGATATGGACGCGTTTAATAGAGCACAAGTTGGAACGCCGGCGGAAACAAGCCAGAAGTTTATGGAGGATATTAAGAATTTTACGGACAAGGACCCCGTGATCTGGTTCATGGAGAATAAAGCTAGCGATGCATAAGGGCGAAGATGAGCGAGCGCATGGATGTAAAGGAAGACGGGAGGTTAGGGGATATACTTACCTACCTACCTACCTACCTACCTACCTACCTACCTACCTACTTACCTAGGTATGTAGTAGTAAAGTGAAGTGAAGTGAGTGAGTCAGTGAGCGAGTGAGTGAGTGAGTGAGTGAGTGAGTGAGTGGAGTGAGTGAAGGGAGTGAGTGAAGGGAGTGAAGCGAAAGAACGAGAGTTGTCTTGATGGCACAGGCAATACTAGTTATGGAATACCTATTATGAGGTTATAGTAGACCACTCTTCTATTCTTGGATAGGTACTGTAAATTGTGATGCATAGTCCAAATCACGGTGGACATTCTATACCTCATTTAGTAGCGCAAGACTTCAAGAACTCAGCAACGTCCACACCCCAAGCCTCTTCCTTCTCAATACCTGTACTCAATCCCAACTGGGGACTGATATGGTTATGACCTTCTAATACCCCATATGAGATATCAACGGTAGTCCACTCCGTCCTGAACTGCTGTGCCGAGGCTGACAAGAATTCGGGGTCGAGCTCGCTGACGAGTAAGTTTATCTTGACGCCAGGAAGAGTCGGTTCCGTACCATTCTTCTTCTCCTTTTCTAATATACCCAAAGACGAGTTTTCCCAGATCTTACCGTCTCCTAAGTAAGCCCTCAGAATCGAGTTATCCTCTTCGCCCCAGTGGTATGGCACGCCGAGTAAGATTGCGCCTCTAAGTAACACACCCTCGCCTTTTCGTTCTTCGGCTAAGATGGCCTCCCTCGACTCCCTGAAAAGAGAGGACAGAAGCCAGGTTGTCAGATGGATACCACCGGCCGAGTTTCCAAGGAAAAACAAATCGATAGATTCGTATCCTTCTTTCTTAGACAACGTATTGACGACCCAGTCAACGACGAGCTTGACGTCCTCGCCGCCCGAAGGGAACTTGGCCCCGTGAGAAATGAGGCGGTAATCGGCGACAATGACAGTAATCCCGTACTTGGAGGCGAAGAAATGACCGAGGTTTCCAAAGACCAGACTGTGAGCGAATTCCTCATTCACCTTTTCTCCGCTGACGAAGCCGCCGCCATACAGGAAGACAAGGACGGGTTTAGCTCGGAACGGTGCAGTCGGTGGATTGGCTGGGTAGTAGATGTCCAATTGATGTCGTGCAGTCGGGCCGTACTTATGCGTCTCGTGCCGTGTCGATCTGATTTCGCTCTCCTTAGCGATCAGGATATGCGCGTAAGCGGCAAACGTGGGGAGTAGGACATCCTCAATCCCCCTTCCGAAAGGTCTTAGTTTATCCATCGTGTTCTATCTATCTATTTAGGTAGGCAGCTAGGTAGGCAGCTAGGTAGGCAGGTTAGTCTTGTAGTCTTACTGACCTTGATGTTTATAAATTTAAACAAGCTACTGACGGGTATCGTCAATATAAGGACAAAAGGTAGGTACTTTCCCTTCACTCATCTTTACATACCTACCGTTGCATCCGAAGGCTTGCCCTGTCTCATGCGGGGAACAAACAGACGATCCAATTACCGACACCGAAATCTCATTCTGCCCAGTGCCCTATTAACCCCATTGACCCCATTACCCCCATTACCCCTGGCGAGATTTGACTCGGCTTTCTTTCACGATAATCATCGGCATTTGTACCACTGTAGGGCTAGGTGGATTAACTGCCGTAATCACATTCACATCCTAGGTAGGTATTATTGTACAATACCTACCTAGCCAGCTAGGTTTTGGGCACATGTGTAATATTAGTACGTACTATGTAGTGTAGTAGGCCGGAACATGCAGGTCTTGGAAAGGGAGATTAGGTCTATGGCTATTGGACGAGCTGACTAGTGCTGTAGAATTTTGGATTCGTTGGCCGAGACTAAGTCTACAAGCTTAGCCCGAATGGGCTGCCCGAAGGGGGCGTAGATCCTTTGAGTGACTTGTCACAATTTTTGACCGGCCGTGTTGGGAATTATGCCAGTAACCGCAGCAGAGCCAAGCGTCTCGATGGGAGCGTATGGTAGCGAGCTAACCGTAAGTGTTCCTACCGGAGCCGAATTCTCGGATCCCCCGAGATCAACATCGTCGAGGATAGCGTAGCCGGGCTCCGTGGAATCCGCAAAGAAGACCGCCCTCTCGGAGCTGTTCTTGAAGGCCGAGCTCTGGATGAGTACTTGGGCTCCCATGCGACAGTTGACGCCACTGGAGACGAGAGTGTCCCAGAAATTGTTGACGATATGCACGGTTCCGAATCGGACGAGTGGCGCACGGCTGTATGTTCTATAAAACTGGTTTCCGGCATAAGTAACATGCAGGGTGCCCTGATCCTCCTTGGCGTTTCTGTCCGAGTGGCCGATCAACGACGCCTTCCAATGGTCGTGGAAGTACGTGTTCGAAATCGTGACCCATTGCGAGCCGTGTGAAATGTCGACCAAGCCGTCGTAATCATCTTTACCGCTGTTGAGGTCACCAGATAAGTCGCAATGGTCGATCCAGATGTTTGAGGATGCGTCGATGCCGATAGCATCGCCGTTCTGAGCTGCGACCTTGGCGATTTTCATGTTACGAACGATCACATTTCTTGCTCTGTGAATATAAAACCCAACCCCCGTTATGGAGCTTCCATTCTCGCCGAATATAGTCTTGTTAGCAGATACGTGCACTTTGGCTGAGCCCAAGATAGTCCCAGACACGATGATAGTGAGAGGTTCTTCTTGTCCGGCTGCTCTGGCTAGGCTGTCGACGTTTGTGACGGTAATCGTATCACCAGCAACGCCACCTGTCGTTCCGCCGGCCTCGGTACAGTATCCGATAGAACATGCATCACTAGCCTGTCTGCGAGCGATCCTGTTACGAGTTTCTAGAGGCTTATACGGAGAGGCGGCAGAAAAAGCAGCTAGCCAAGCAATATTGAAGTACTTCATCCTATTGGAATTCCCGGTTTCCTTAAGACACCTAGGTAAGTAGGTAGATAGGTAACTCAGATTGGGAAAGATTCCCACAAGATGGCTTGGAAACTAAATGATAATAAAAAATGCCTCTGGACAGGGCAACCCTGAACATGTCATCATCTTATTATACGAAGCCATCTCGGCCCGAAGGCTGTTAAAAGGAATAAACACCATCTATGGCGGAATGGTGCTTGCCTCCAAAAAGGATCGTATCCTCGAATTATTACTAGGTACCTAGTATGTACTTGACTTCATATAGCTTGTTTCTCAAGTGCTCGTCCGAGAAAAAGGAGGCAGCTATGCTTCAGGGAAACGACATGAGCTCATCGTGCTTGAAAACAATAAGGTCGATTGGTAGGCCTGTGACATATCCGTATGTGTCTGACTCTACAGGACAGGGTTGGGTCCGGTGGGCATGGCTAACTCCCCTGAAAAGATTCTGGTGACATATCCAATCATGTCATCCTGAATAATGATGTAGCCTCTTAATCTAGGAGATCCCGTGGTTAAATACCACCTCCGGGTAGTGAGATGCTGGTAAGTCATAATTTATTACTACCTATAATGTCTCCATATGAGTTGGAATAGATGGATGTCACATCTTAATACCTAATCACTAACACTTCACATAAAATAGCACTTCTATCCGGGGTATACCGTCCATCAGATTTGTAATGCCAATACAGTATCGAACATGATCTAGCCCGCGCGAGCATCTTGATTAACCTTTTTGAGTAACGGACTCCTATCATCCTCCACTCGCCTCCTTCGCCAAAGCCCAGCACTTCCGCATTCCGGTACCCATGGACTCGTCATCGATAACACCAGCCTTGCTCCATCGGCTCTGCGCCCCTCCCCTTCCTCCATTCTCAAGGTCGTCGTTGAAATCTCCATGCGAATCGAGTTCAAACAGATGAACATGCATTGTCAGCTTCAAATGCGAGAAAAGCCACGGCACGGACCCCAAGTCATCGATATACTTCACCCTCACCATACCCATCGACTGATCCCGATCAACCAAGTTCACAACGTACTTCTCCGCGTCTGCCTTTCTCGTCTTTGCAGTGCTGGTCTTGGGGTTGTTAAGAACATGACTCGGCAGCTCCCAAAGGCCAGCTAGGAGCCCCTTTTCGGGCCGTCGGTGTACTAAATATCGCCCGTCGTTGCGTCTCACGGCACAGACTAGCGTCTCCTCTTCCCTTACCGCCTTCTTGATCTTTTTTACCGGGAATTTCCTCGCGTGGTTTGCGATCACATCCATAGCGGCAGGGCTTAGGGTCACAGTATCCTGCTTAGGGAGCTCTTCTGGCTCGGCAGAAGTAGTAGATGCGGCCATGGTCTGCGTGAATGCGAATGATTGCAAAGTAGCTTGCACCCTCGTCTTAGACTTTTCTTGTTTGGATGAGATCTCCGTCTTTCTGTTCTGATCATCGTCGTCTTCATCAGCGTAATTCTCGAACGGCTTGCAAAAGGTGCATGCATCTTCGATATCAGCCACGGTATCCTTCTCCGTGGGCCGAGACACCAGTCCTTTTTTTGCAGCTAGCTGCAGACCTTCACTATATGCGCGGCAGCTCGAGGTGATGGGACAATCGGAGCAATTAGGTTTCGGCGTGCACACCGTACTCCCAAGCTCCATCAGTGCTTGTCCCCATCGACCTGGCCTATCACTGGGCTCCTCCCCATTATCCTCGTTCAACATATCAATATCGTCATCTCCCGGTCGATCCCGCGCAACCGCCTTAACAAGTCGCCCCGCCGCCTCCCATAACAGATCCACAACCCCCTTATCCGTCTTCACATCCCCTAACACCCCCATAACTCGACTCAAAACCCTCAACACATTCCCATCCACCATCGGCGCCGGCCGTCCGAAAACAATAGCAGCGATGGCGCCGGCCGTATACCTACCCACGCCAGGCACCTTCTCGACCAACTCCTCGACATCGCCCGGCAGCAAACCCCGCATATTTTTATCCTTGCACACGCTCTTCGCCGCCTTATGGATCCTCGTAGCGCGGCTATAGTACCCGAGCCCGCGCCACGCGGCGAGCACCTCGTCAGGTTCTGCACGGGCCAAGTCCTGGATCGAGGGCCAGCGCGCCATCCAGCGGTTCCAGTAGTCGATGACGACGGCGACGCGGGTCTGCTGGAGCATGATCTCGCTGATCCAGACCTCGTACGCGCGGCGCTCGAGGCGCTGGCGGGGGTCTTCTCCTTCTGCGCTCGGGTTGATCCATGCTTTGCGCCATGGCATGTTGCGCGCCGTGCTTACGCCGTCGAACCAAGAGAGAAGAGAAGTGCGGGCTTCCCGACCGTCTAGTAGTAGCGGGTGGTGATAAGTTACGTTGTGTGTGCGAGCTGGGAGGTTAATGCATGGTAAGGTAGTGGGAACAGAGCCCTCTGGGCCTGCGTTCGGTTTCTCGAAGAGCCGCGCATATAACTCTCTGATCGCAATTTTCTCGGTTAAGCGCGTTACCATTTTCCGTCTTTTAACGCGTGGCGTATTCGAGGCAGGGTCTGGGTCTGGGTCTGGGTCGACATACTCTTCGGAATCCGAATCTGGTACGTCCCTCTGCGACTGTGCCGGCGCCGTTCTCTTCCTCGGCCCCTTCCCTTGGGATCTGGATGATTGCAAAACTTCACCATTCTCAATTTCTTCTACTGATACAGTTGAATTACCACTAGCGGCATTATTAGCTGCAGCCGCGGCCGCGACCGATTGGCGTGTGACCCGTGTTGGGCGCCGTCGCATGATGTAGAAGTTGTAGAAGTTGTAGAATTTGCTATCTGATAATGGTGGCGGCGACGCGTTTGATACGAATCGCGCAATCACGTGATGTGAAATAGTAATGGTGGTGACTCAGGGGTTCAGGGGTTAGTACATCCATAATATTGCTCAACATAACCAAAACATAACCAAAACATCAAAATATGCATGGACACCCAATGCTTAAGACATTTTGCTTGTCATTCCGCCATTCCTCTACATTTCGCACTAGGTACGTAACTCATACTTTTCTCATGATATCCATACTAACGTACTCACTAAGGTGCGTTCCTCTTATGATTGGCCCTACCTACACTGCCACACTTTTCTCATTTGAACTCTTGCTTGCTAATCCCCTCTCTCGCCTTTCCGAGGTGGACGTCTCCATCGCTGACCCTTTCATATGATAATAAGCTATGGTTTCTGTTAACAGCCATTCCTCCCCGCTTTCTAGAAATCATATAGGGGAAGTACTTGCCTCGATCAGCTTCTCCGTCATTATAGAGCATTGCCTGTCGGGATCTTGAGCATGGGTAAAAGAGCTTGAGCGCCATAGGCCTTCGAATCCCATATCCTCCAAAATCTCGTTTAGCATGCCGTTGCTGTCTAATGCGCTCGTGAACTTTGAATTGGAAGATAGTGTCTGGAGCAGAGCATGAGCCGATCCGAGCGTCGATGAACTCTGACCGTGGAGTAGCACCTCGTCTAGGAATTGTGCAATGGTAGGGCATCTGCCACGTGTTAATAGTTGATTAATCAATTGTAACAATTGGGCGACTTACAAATGCAATACGACGGCAGGCCTCCCAGATGCCAGTTCGTTCAACCAGACTAGAGTATGAGTCTGTATCGCCTCATCTAAGATTTGGAAGTCTACCAATTCAATAGCCGTATTAAGAAGAAGATCCTTGTCCTTCGCGCCATCTAGGTCGCGTAGGTTACGAGTTGGTCCGAGGTTAGCGACACCAACTGGATTTATACCAGCGGACCAGAGGCATTCTTTTAGGTCTTCGGGGGTAATTGCTCGGGCCTGGATAAGAGCAAGATAGGGAGATGCGTAGAACTCGCTTGAGAAGCTCTTCGACGAATCCCCAGAACTACTATCTGTCGTCATCTCGAGGAATGTGGAGAGGACCCGGAGAGCTGGAGTTTTGGTGATAGGATCCGTAAGTCCTCGCGAGAGACATGCACAGACTGCGAAATGGAAGCTGTCTGCAGTAAAATGGATACCATAGGCATCGTCTAAGGGCAGTGCTGCCTCCTCTAGTTGCGAGCGGCCTTGTAAGAGATATGGAACCATCTTATTGCTCCTCAATTCTCCTGTAGTCCCAATGTTCGTTAGCACGGCTTCCAGGAACAAAGCGGTGCAGTTGAATAGGCTGGCGGGTACAAGCCGGACCAATGACATCGCCAGCCAGAATAACTGCGGCCCGTAACGCGACGCCGAAGTGAGCTTAGCAATCATCTTAGATAGGGACGTAACTATTGCGACGAGCATGTCGCTGCCGCTGTCGTCGCCAAAGCGGCCGACACTATTGCGGAGTGCTACGAGAACTTGATAGAGTAGGTCATCATCGACCTCTTCGCGAGCCAGGCACCCCATTACGGTAAAGGCTCGGGGTTGGATTGCCGGGTTATTCTGGAAGGCAGTACTGGCTACCAAGCTCATCCATCTCGACCGCCACGCGTTAGCCATATCGACCGACGGTGCCGCGACCGAGCATGTTTCGAATAGCAGAGTGGCCAGATTCTCTATTACTGAGAGGGCCGGCCCTGCCTCGTGTGATGTTGAAATAGACGTCCCATCCCTTGCCAACGGTAAAGGAATAGAGAGGCTGTCATTTCTTGGTTCAGACAATATCTCCAATGTGCTGCGAAGTTTCGATAACCTTGTATCTTCTAATTTAAATGACGTACAAGCCGCGTGAATCGAATTGATTAATAGGCGATGAACCAGCGCCCGGATATCGTAGGTGCCCGTATTTGATAACATCGTGACTATGTGAAATATCTCAGGGAGGTAAAGCTGCGATTGAACACCGCAATCGAACGACAGCGAGAGGCAAAATTGGAGTAGGATACAGATCTCGTTCCATACGGCATTTTCTTGGAGGAACTTTGTTGGCCGAAGCGAAGATCTGTTCAACGCCTTCCGGAGTCTAGATATTATCTTTCCTCGAAGTGTTATTGTTCCAATAGCCGTCACTATTGAAGTCAGAGACTGTGTATGTTCGTCATATAACCCTACAGCCAACGCTGCTTTGACTATCTCTTCGAGGAAGATGTCCAACAAGACTTCGTCTTTATAGATTGCTGGCCACACCGTATACTCCAAGGTAAGAGCCAGGGACGGCTCCATCACCGTAACGTCTATTAGTTTCCGGAAGATCGAAGCGATTTTCTCTTTGGCCTTCTCGCTATCGGATTCGTCTGGTAGAAGCGACGTGCGTAAACTTGGTACCCATGGTGCCATGTAAGCCAGGCTTAAAGGTTTCTGCTCCTCGGAGAAGCTTTCCCACCCGACAAAAAACTCGTTTAAGAAGTCGTGTGTTAGCTGCGGTTCTTCTTGGGCAAGGACTTTGCTAATGTTGATTATGAATTGGGTGGGATCCAGCGGGACAGAGACATCTGCACATGTAGTTAGCAAACATGGATGATATCATTTCATGTTGGACACAGACCTTTGATACACATGAACTTAGACGCTGCCTTGAACTTGAAAGCCCGACAGAGAGCACCGAGTAAATTGTATGATGCAATCCGGAGCATGGCGTCGGGGGAAGCGAGGTTGGTTAATGCAAGGTTCAATAACGTTCCAGGAACGTCCTGTGGTCGGATAAGACGCTCAAATGGCTTCATCGTCCTGGTGTCTTTGCCTAGCATTGCTTTGGCTCTGCGGATCTCCTTCAGAACATCCGCCTTTCTGGTACTCTGGAAATACATCACGATCTTGCCATTATCCGCACGTAAACCAAAAGCGGAGTCATCCTCGGTCGGAATAGAAGTTGGTGCCTCATCCAAGTCTTTTAGATGGAAAATGTCGTTAACGATTCCGTTTAGGCGGAAGCTTGGGTGGACCTCCTGCTTCTTTACTGTGGTTACTTGGACGAATGAGCCTCCAACTCCGACGGTAACCTCGATCTTTCCCTTGGTTTTTGAAAGCCGGGTGACCGGTTGGAATGTGTAGCGAGAATCAGTGGCTATACTGATGGTTTCCTTTGGGAGATGCACCTGGCTTAAATGGAAGTGTGCTTGGAGATCAAGGCGGCTACCGAGCAACAGGTACTCAACATTGGATGGATTGAGCACGTTTGTCTCACTCTTAGTGACCACGCGAAGTACGCGCCGAAAGCATTTCCTTATTTCGTAAACGTTAGCAAATGTGTGATCCTATCTATAGTAGTGTGGACATACCGAAATGTGCTATTCATGTTATAGATATAAATCCTGGACATTTGTTTCAATTCGCTTGGACTCAGAAGTTCCAATTTTCTGTACAGCTCGTCCGGGGGGTCATTTTGACTATCATAACACGTCGCATCGATGAGTATCCCAAAGGGTTTGTGCCATAGCCGACTTGCAATCTATACCCAGTTAGATTAAAAATGATTTTAATTGGAGAGAAAAGGTGATAGGGTTGGAATAGAAAGATAACTTCATAACTAAGGTCGAATTGGCCTTCAGCCATGGCTTACCTTCAAGAAACAATACAAAAGGGTATCATAGTCTATAGCATCTTGGTCCATATGACGGAGAATCACGCAAATCACGGAGAGCCCATCCTATTCAACGTTAGCCTCTAGTACGTGTTATGGATGGATTTGGTTGGATGATCGACTTGCCCTGCTCTCACCACCATCGTAAATAGCACGAGATGTCAAAAAAGAGTCTGTGCTCCTGAAAGCATTACGGAGCATGAAGTGCTGGAATCTAGAATAAGCTAGAGGGCTATTTGCAGTGATTTGAGGGCGATTCCAGGTAACTGCTAAAGGAGGTGGTCCGAGATTGGTTATAAGAGCTCGTAAAGGCTCGAGAACGGGCGATCGACCACGAGCTAATTCGTTAGGAGAACGAACATGATCCCGTCTTTCTTGGGACATAAGTCTCTGCCGGACATGATCCCAGTGGTCGTACAGGAACCTGTGTAGAGCAACACAGGAGCCAAATTCGAATGTTTCGCCTTCTGCTGGGGCCGTATTAAGCCCGGTGGGGGGAACCTAGGCGTCGACAATATTAGCAAGCTTCCGAGCATATTTACTAAGAGAGACTTACCGATATCTCACGAAGAAAGGTCGTGACGCGGTAAATATGTTTTGTGAGGAAGTCATTGAGGGGATACATATACGGCTCCTTCGCTCCAAACAGGACATTGTTTGCTAGGTTCTGGATAACTTTGGCGATTAGAAGTAGGCCACGACGCATCTCCTTAGACGGCGGGCTCTCTACAAGATTCTCTACCTCCGGCGCGACGATAGCAGGACAGAAGAATCTCAGAAATATGAAGGCCCCTACAGCCGTATATTTGGCCTCTTGGAATCTAGGCATCACTGCCGAAGATATCTAGTAAATCGTCAATAACGGCTGACGCAGTCTGCGTTCATGAATTGACTTGACTCACTATACTGCATATCTTACGGAACGAGGCAGGGATATTAGCGGAGGATGCACATATATCGTCGATAAAGACTTTAGCGACAATTCGTAGCTGTAGCGCATTTTTCTGGAGCTCTTCCTGAGAGGAAATCCTTGTTGGATCGAGCTCAAGGTCCAGGTCTTTTGAAGTCAACATTAACCTCTCGACGACTTTCTGTAGTGTAGCTTTGAGGTAGTTCGCGCCTTTCCACTTCGCATAGATAGATAGCATCTTGGTTGCGACACAGTTTCGACGAAGTATCTCCGATTCATTCTCTAGATAAAATATGGATCAGTACCAGACACAACATCGACAGTATTCTAACTTACCGGTGTCTTCGATTTCCTGCTTGATCAAGGCTTCCATAAGGTCAAAAGTCAACCCACGTGCTTCAAACACGTTGAGCATCGAAATTGTAAGTTCTTCAACTTCGCTACTTGGACAAACCGAGCTGATAGCAACAGCAAGGTTCATGTCATGAGTGAAAAGCTGAAAATACCGAGTTAGTCATCGGGAGCTATTCTCAAACTATTCAAACTACTCACTTCTAATAGCTCGTCGTACTTCTCATTGACCGCTTTATCAGATAGGTTACTAAATTCCGTCCCTTGGACTAAGATATTATAAAGGACCTTCACAAACGCTGTACGGATCTCGATGTTTTCATTGTAGCCGATGCTAAGGGAGTACTTGAGGCCCACATCAATATTTGCGCTCAGGAGATTAGAGAGAATAGTGATAGAAAGTTCGGACGTCGATCCAGCCTCATCTCGATGCGACCCGGTTGTCGTAATATCGCCTCTAATACTTTCCGACGGCTCGTAATTGAGTAATGAAAGGAATCGGTTGAAATATGTGCGGAACATTTGAGACTTTAGTTCACTGGTGCCGGCATCGTTCTGGCCATCTCCGGGTTGGAGTGGCAGCCTATAGGTAAGTTCAGCGAGGCAGCGGAGACAAGCTTTATCAAGATCTCTTTGAACTCGGGCTGTATCATCCGGCCGGGTTTGTGAATAAGTGCTCTCCGCCGGGGGAGACCTAGGCCTAGCAATCCAGCTAAAGATGTACTCAAGGAGCTGGTTTCGTTTTCTAACATCATCGCGGAGATTTAAGTGCTCCTTTTTCCGGTTAACAGATTCGCATAACTGGCAAATCTTGATTTTGACTCTTAAGCTAGATATGTTATCAGCGACACCGTCTAGGAATTTTGCAAAGCTCAACCCAAGAGAGCTGAAATGGACCGACGACGCAGCCCCTAGTTCAGAAGGGGTCTGTAGCCGCTCCACAAGGGCCTTCAATAACGATGCTGCTTGCTCGGCGAATATAATCTCGACATCCTGCCCTTTGAAGCCGGTTGGTTCGAGAGCACCAGTGAAAAGTACTTCGAGTTCTGATTCCAGTGCTTTGAAGAGAGGTTGGTATAACGTTGGCGATATCTCAATAGATAGTACTTCTCGTGTAGTTTCCCTTACCCGAACGTTTGTACACGCGAGGAGCTGTGTGCTGACTCGGAGGTACCTGTTGAGCAGAGGCTCCTCGTGGTTTTCGGACGAAAGTCGGTCAATCCATTTCAACCCGCCTGCAGCAGGCTCTTCAAGGATGTACGCTTGCTCGGCCGTGCAGATACCACCGAGTGATGCGAGGAAGCCAGATAAGTTTCTCCACTTTGAGAAGCCCCTCTCATCGATGCTGTCCGTGGATGTCGTGGATACATCTTTAGATAAGTGATGCCACTTTTCAAACGCTCTCTCCCAAGCATCGAGAATGCCCACACTTGGATACTGCATGCCTCTAAGTAGAGCCCTGATTCGTTTTTGGAAGGCCATCATTCCTGTAAATCTAAAGTCGGGGGACGCAATCTCGCCGAAGACCTCGCTATTTCGGAGCAATAAACTTGCCGTCTTGCTAGCATCTACAGTTGAATCTAATATCCGACACTCTTCATTGAAGAGTCCAATGCATGATGTTACCAACTGACATGTCTCGATGTCTGAGGAGCAGAGCGAGGTTAGGAAGAGGGTCTCTAATTTGTTCGAAGTCGCTATTCGTTCTGGTATATCCTCGGATACAGCAGACAGTTCCTGAAATTCTGTAAGCACACATCATGAAGTATGTTCCTTGATTTCTAATCTAACCTGAATTGAAGTGAGGAGTAATAGACGTGATTCAAGATACCCGTGGATAGACCTGAGTAACGCGTCGTCCTCTTGCTGGTCATGCTTTTCGCACATTTCCATGAGAACAAGCGATCTGTAGAAACCTAGAATCAGAATACGCCCCTCGCAGTTTAGAGGATGTACCTACGTTAGGCTCCAAAATTTTATCCCAAAACTGTTCGAGTCAACACGTTTAGATTTACGCAACGAAGACAGAATACCATCTGGGGTGAGTAGCTTCTTAGCTACACTGCTAGCGAGAGCTCTGACGGAATCGTTTGCTGTTACAAGACAAGAGACGAAGGCTTCAAATATTTCTTCGTAGAATCGCTGCGCGTCGGAACTGTCAGACGGAGGACCTTCAAACAGGGTCATGGGCGAGGCGTCTAGGAACTTCAATATGTTACATATCACGGTGGCCGTCGATGCACTTGTCTCGGATGCTTTCCGTTGAGAGTGACGATCGCCGGTGTATAAATCCGCTGAAATTGCAGACATAGCCTAAGAAAATCAGTATATTTTCTGATTTGGATGTGTAGATTTAAGAAATATCTAACCTTCAGCCGGCTCTGTATGAAACTAGCAGCCTCGGTGAATAGACGGCGATAGTCTTGGGCATTGGGTTGTCGCGCGAAATACGAGCATGCCTGAATCAAAGCGATCTTGAAAGTATGAGGCGCAGAAGAGTTAAGACACGCCTGGGTTAGGGATTCTACGGAGCCTTCAAAGTTCAGATGCATGAGACTGATGAAGGCGGCAGTGGTCAAATCTTGGTCGAACAGACCCCCTTCCCCGTTGGGATGGTATCGACGGAAGACAGCATCTCGGACTTCATCTTGAACGTCCATAGCATAACTTACAATGGTAGCGTCGCCATCCTCGTCGAAATGGCGGACGGCTCGTAGAAGACTCACAAGACAGTATCCTGCCGCGTCATTCTTATTCCTAAGTGCCTTTCTTAGACTTTCGAGAAACGCTACCTTTTTAGCCATGCCGGCGGTCTTAGCTTCCCGCAAATTGCTCGCCACCTCGAACACATCAGGGACCAGCATAAGCAGGGACGTTTGGAATGGATATAACGTTGACCGCCTTTTGCCGGAGTCGGCAATCGTATGCGTCATGTCGAAGAGGGTATCAGGACCACCATCTAGCTTCCTATGCTGATAATGCAACGTGATGAACTCTTCGGGATAACGCTCGATCCACCTAGTAACTAGGAGTGGCGTGATGATAGCAACGGTATTTTGGTAGGCTCTTCGAAAGTGAAGGAAACTGGAACATAGCTCTTGTATGACCAGCCCGAGCTTCTGGCCATCAACCCACATGTACGAAACAAAGCGTAGTATGACTAGGGAGGTCCTTTCCTCCTCGGCCATTGTTTGTGTCGGGACTTGCTGTGCCGGAGTTGTTGCTCGGATGCCGTAAATGACAGCCCTCACATATTCAAAGGAGGCTGACCAGCTCGACGCGGTGACAAATTCTAGGATAGTCTTGATATATGGTTCGATATCCTCCACATCATCCGTCTTCGTTCCTTTACTTTCTCGAGAGTCCTCTGAACCACTTGAGGAAGCAGCTCTAGGCGCCGGTTCTTTAAAATGAGGGTCAAATATCTCCCGTGCAGATTTCTCATCTAGTATCGTCCTAGCAGGCAATGTATAGTTTTCTGGTAACGGACTAAGTAGGTGTTTGAAAAGATCAAAAACCCTTGTCACGAGCCCGTCGTCCAGCGGCTCAGGGTTCTTAGACCCGGAGCTGGACACCTCAGCTGCGCCATTGGAGCTAGCTTTACGGAGGGTGTCCCAATGAGCAGAGCAACAATCGGCGAGGAGTGATAGGACATAGACTTCGGAGAGGAGAATATGGGGTGGATGGTTCGCGAAGGTCTTATATGGGCGACCGAGCTCTTCTAAGAGTGAAACTAGGGATTCGAACACGACGGCTATGGAAATAGCGCTGATCTTTACGAGGGTGGCGCGTGTAATGCCGGCAACATCGTCGCGCTGGAGGTCCTGACCTGGGGTGCCGGTACGGTGCGGAAGCTGCGCGCAAACACGGCGATTAGCAAAGAATATAGCTACGATAACTACATAATGATGGAACAACGGAACAGGAAAAGGGCTTCCGGTACCCTAGTTGTAAGTCTTTCGACCAAGCATCCCACGAGGCCCGCATCACCATTCATCTTGTGCTCGTATACCGTCGGATCGCGATTGAGGGTCTTCTCAACATTGTGACGTCGTCATGGAGCACAGCCAGCGGCAACCAAGGGTTTTGAGAAGGACTATAGCTCGTTTGCGAAACGTAGAGGTATGTCTCAAAATCTCGGTTGTATAACAACAGATCGTCCTACCCTCCTCCTAAGAATAGCCTTGGAGCAATCCGAATTCGATTCGTTGTCCACGTTGGGTGCGAGTTAGGTAAGTCGGGGGATGAATATGGGTACGGATTGGAGGTTGGAGGTTGGAGGGGGGGGAGTTTTCTAAGAGGGTTCACGGCTCGATTTTTTGTGTGGGTATTGGATATGGGTATTCTTTTTTTTATTCCTCGATGATCCTTCGAGGGTTTTACACAATTGTATGTAAAGAGGAGGAATACCTTTCTCAATTTAGTAGATCTAATATTAAGGCTAGGATCGATATCGGACACGTTTGCGACAAGGCTCGTTCGATATGATCTGCGATAACGAATTGGGTAAAATTAACCAAATGCCTATTGTTTTTTTTTCTCTCATCAAATATCCATGGATGTGTTTCGTACTACGTGATTGTAGTAAAGTCGTCGAAGCTAGCGTCGAAAGACACAGCGACTCCATATGTCGGTATGCAGAGAGAGGTGCGCAGGTGGTCTCAGTGGTCTTCGTGGTCTCCAACCTTGGCTTGCTTAGGGGAAACAAGATGAAAGGGAGACAATTGCAGGTGATTGTCGGGGAGGGGTATAGGTAAAATGTACCCTATCCAGCCTGGGATCTAGTAGAAAAGGGTAAGGGCAAAGGGTAGGATTACCTGGCAGTATACATCCCCTACATCCCATACTAGGTTCCATAGGTGCCACCTACCTAGGTACCATGCTGCCGTCCCATGTAGGCAAGACCGACCTACTTTTGGAGATACATCCACTAGACCCGTGGTGTCCTAAAGGGTAGGCTACCTAGCAGCCTAGTACCTACATATTAGCATGTGCCTACATTACATGTATTTGAGGTAGCCATAGTGCATTTATTTACACCTGCACCTGTAACCCGCAACCTGCACCCTTCACCCCTTCACTACTACCTAGGTACCTACACAGGCAGGTAGGTTACCTGGGCACCTCTGCGGCCAACTGCGGGGGTAGCTTTTGAGGCCGTTGTTGCCGTTGAGCTCAATAGATGAGAAGTTACGAGTCATAAAACATAAAACGCCGAAACGTGGTGGACCCGAGCCTACCTAGTTTAGTCACTTTAGTGCAAGTTTAAGTGCAAGTCTAGTTGCCCACGAGGTCTAGCGCATGTAGAAATGCTTGAAGCGGTGATGTATTCGGCGGGGATATGGATAGAGTACGTACCACTTACCTACCAGGTAGACCGCCAATGGTCAAATACTATTCCCGGAGGCTTTAACCACTAACAATCCTTGAAGAGCCTTGAAGTTCGTCAAGTTCCCTGCCTTTTACCTGCGAAAGTCACGCAAGCATTTCGCAAATCACTTATCATCGTTCGAATCTCAGGCATCTAAAACGGCCGAGACTCTTCTTGCTTGCGGAAATCATGATCGATCATCATTGGATATTCCTAAATTTGACGCCATTTTTCCTTTACAGCTATTGTTACCCACACTGCCCACACTAGACATCCACTACGGCCCGACCCTCCCTGTCCTCTTTGAGTGTTTGCTTCCAGGTTTTTACCTTCCTAGGTTACCTAGGTAGCTATCTCACATATAATACTCGGTATAATGCCGATATACAGGTTCTAGATAACTTCTAGAATTCTCAGACGACAGACGTACTATGTAACGTCTCGTATTGGGTCACGGACCGGATATTGGTTGACAAAAATGTCATTTAAGAAAATGAATAGACGAAATTGCTACAGCTATAAAATGTATATGGACACCATTAAATCTTTACGCAAGTAGGTAAGACGAATCGGGAAATAGAAGATCCAATATCTCCAAGAGGATATCCATCTTTAGGTGACCAGTCAGCTTCTGGTGTCACTAAGACTAGAGACTAGAAAGTCTCGATAGTATAATTATAACCATAGCAAAACATGGTTCGACCAGTCTTAATTGCAGATGTATGATCGTTCTAGTCGAAGGTTTCATTGCCTAAATGTACCACTACCAGATACGATACAATCCCGCCTTATCCTCTATATCCGCGACCATAACCACCATTTCCTCGATACCCGCCGCGTCCCTCATTTGATCGACGATCGCGGTTGTCACGCCCATGAGGTGGCCTGTCATACTGACTACCGTAGCCGTTCTGAGGGGGCGGGGGAGGATATCCTCCTCCGTATCCTTGGTTTCCGTAGTTTCCTCCATGATTTCCTCTATGCTGACCCCCCTGTTGGCCACCGCGCCCGTTGCCATAGCCGTCGCGACCACCGCCACCGAGATATGCCGGAGGAGGTGGGGGCGGGAATCCATTCCCGAAGCCAGGGAATCCGGGGGGTGGCGGGACCCAACCTGGAGGAGGGACGGGAGGAGGGGCAGAGTACGAGTTGTTGTTGTTGTAACCATTCTGGTGCGACGATGATTGATCAAACCTATCTCGTCGAGAATCCGGTCCGTAGTTGAACCTACCTCCTCTACCTCTACCCCCGCCATAATTACCTCGTCCAAGAGGTACGCCTCCATGGCTTCGACCAGAATTTCGCATCTTTCCCTTCAAATCCTCAATATCGTTACGGTCAAGTGCTGGTGTTGGCATCTGAGCACCCCTTAGAAGCATAGATTTGTGACCGTGTGTGTCACCTGATGCTTCGTAATAAACCCTAGAGGTAGATTAGCTTCAGAACAAATTACCTATCAAGTTAGATGTGTTGGAGTGCTTACGTTAGCGATCGATCATCATCTACATTAGGTAGAGCGTCCCTCTCTAAGGGATATTCCAAGCTACCATGAGGTAGATACTCGGGAACCTTTTCGATCTTCCCAGATAAACCTTGACTCAGGCGTGGGTCGAGTTTATGTATAGAATCACCTTGTTTCTTGGAATAGAAATGTGTAATTATGTCGTCGTATAGATCTTGGTTGGCCTCGGATAGAAGGAGAACGTCCCTGCCGGGGCTGTTCCGGGCAGCATCTTCTGTGTTTAAGAGAGGATATTTCTCCTCGACAGCAGCTAGAAGTCGAGGCATCTCTATAAATGGGAGAAGTGCCACTCCCTGCCAAGCCATCTTCTTTCCGTTAAGATCGATCTGAAAATCTTCGGGGTAAAAGTCGATGATTGGACTTTCCTCGTCGGTCATTAGGTCGTGGAAAACCTCTGGGAGCACGTGACGGGACGCGGCAGGCTGGACGCTCATGAGTTGCTCAAAGGGCTTCGCGACCCTGCCCTTCTCAAAGCTGATTTCTATTTTGCCAATATCCACAAAATCCTGTGCGAATGGCGCATAATGATAGGGGTAGAACCACTCCCATGATGGACATCCTTGGAAGTAATACCTCAAAACCCAGGCGAGTCCTTCGACGTAAGCTCGAGCAACTTTATGTCGGAACTCGATGTCCTTCGGGTCGACGTGGAATTTTTGCTCGTAATACCTATCGGCATAGCCTTCCTCCCATAGCCGAACTGAATCTTCTGGCTCGTCGCTTGCGGCTGAGCTACTCCCAGGAGTACTTGCCGCATCTTCCATTATGGAAGCTTTACGTTTGCCAAGAGCGGAAGGCGACTCCTGGGATTCCGCGCTGCCTTTTTCGGCAGTATCAGTGGTGACACCTGATTGAAGCGCTTGAATGCGACTCTTGAGCACTGCCGCGGCGCTCTTGTTAGCTTCATTAGCCTCTTGAGCAGCGCCTCGGTTCACAATCATGTCGTGTGTGAGAGCCTTAGGGAGGCCCGCAGGAAGGGCGTTTTCGGCGGCGTCATTAGCGCCTCTTCCATTACGCCCATTCCTTTGATCTTGCAGCTTACGTCTTTTGAAGCTAGCTTCCCTTCTATCCTCAGTCTCTTTTCGCCTTTTGAAAATGGCATCTTCCTTCTTCGCGAGGCCATTGAGAATATATTGAGCTCTCTCGAGATTGACATGACCGTCCTTGGTAAGGAAGCCACCCATGGCTGGTAGATTATCCCTCCAGATGGCGGTCAATGTATCAATACCATTCTCGCGAATTTCAAGAGCGGGGAGATGGGGAAGGAAATCATTGCCAACAAAGGAACACATAAAAACCCAATCATCGATGGCACGTTCTAAATCAAACCGAAATGGCAATCCAGGCACGTCGAGCTCAACGGCTAGATATTCTCGTAACACTGAGACATGAAGCCAGATAAAAGGCTTCAGCGGGAAAGCCTTATCCTTCTCACTAGATTCGCCGTCTTTCTCCTTAACGGCGCCGCGGCAATCTCGCGCATCGTGACCTTTCTGTCCGCAAAGCCTGCAGCCCTTTGCCTTACCGTCCTGAAAAAAGACATCCTCTCGAAGGACACGGAAATGAGGCTCATGGGTGGCGAGTCCTAGCATGATCAAATCGGCGTCTAATCCATATATAACGTGCCTCGTGTTGGGATCGTGGTCAGGAGATGCTCTCTGTGAGCGGACAAAGTTCATGATCTTATGCTCACCCTCACCGGGCACTGTAGCGTCGGAAATGATCACTTTCATATTTGCCCAGCCGGGATCAGTGTTAAGCTTATATGCACACCAATATCTCAAGCACATCGCAAGTATATCCATAAAGGGTGTACCAGGTGTAATGGCGTTGGAATCGAAGGCTTTCTTGGTTACTTCCTCAAGAGTTTCAGGTGGTAATGTACCGCCATTTTGTTTCTTGATCATCTTCAGTAGCTCCTCCTTGCCAGCCTGTTTTTCCTTAGCTTCTTGAGCAGAACGAAACCGTCGGGATCGTTGCTGGTTCATCTTAGCGCGAGGGGCAACACCGTCTGTGAACTTGATATTAGCATGAAGAATAATCAGTGACAGAACAGGGTAGTGGACCTACCAATGGCAATCATGAGCAGCTTCCTTGGGCGAACCATGTTGACTACGCGGTCGGTATACTTGAAGATTTCTAACATCATCTCTTCCTCATCTTTTGGGGCGGGTCTATCCTCAGGGTGCGAACACGGATGTACGATACCATTCATGTCAAGATAGAGATTATCGAATTCCTCGCCGTTCGGGTTGGGTCGGGTGGTATCAACAGGAATAACCGAGCCATCATCCATCTCAATCGGCCTGTCCTCAACGACGGGGGATATGATCTTTGGGTACTTGTTGGAAAGCCAACGAAAGGCAGCGGGAATACCCATCTTGGCTATGCTCAGATTTCCAGTTCTTAAACGATGGTGATATTTGGAAGTTGGAAGCTAGATGATAACCTAACCTGGGCTAAATATAGAGTGCCGGCTTTTGGAGGATAATGAAAGAGCGGAAGGGATCGGGGGGATTGAAAGTCGCACAGGCAGTGGTCGCATGGGGCATAACAGATGTATAAGTTCTGGGTTGTCTCTAAGCTCAGACTGGGCGAGATCGAAATGGAGGATGTCGTTAAGTAAGAGGCGACTTGTTGTTCACCACCGGTAAATTTCAGACTCGTGATTAATGACTAGACTTAGTAATAATAATGTATCAGAATTAATTTAATATACTTCTAACCGATCAAACAACCTTATGCGACTCACCAAATGGTGAATTCGTAGTCATGTAAGGTCTAGTGGTGACAAAGAAGGATGTTTCGATGGTTGAAAAAAAGATGATTTGGCGAGGCAAAAGTTCAAGTCGCGAAGCCTTGGAAACCTTGACAAGATCCACTTTCCAGTCGCATTTTAGAGTTCGCAGCAGCGGTCACAGTGGGTTGCAGTGACCAATCGGTGCGGTTAACTGGCCTAGTTTTACATGGAACCTACTAAGGCTGGGGATTAGTGCCTCTTTATGATAATAATAGTAGTCTTTAATAGCTATATCTCTCTACTATCTGCATCTACCCCCTAAAACCCCCCCAAAACCCCCTGGATATCGTACTTAAATGCATTAAACAGCTGACTAGAGAGCCTATGTTAGGTACTTGCATAGGTACGGTAGGTACCTACGTATTGTACGTAGGAGGTACGTCTTAGTAGGCTATCGATATCTGGCCAAAAATATATCCACCCATCCACCTACATACATACATTATTACCTGCATATTCTACATTCTACAGTACATACATGCTCGACCGACACCATTATCCAGGCACCTAGGAACAACAGAAGGCACAGCTACACGGTTCTAATATCCTACGATACGATGCGCCAAAGTCGGTAACGTCTTACTCGCCAATGGACTGCATGCGCAACATCAAGATTGAGCAGCAGCACGAACCATGTTTTCTACAATCACCACTGCTCCGGCTAAGCAGTCCGTCAGCGAGACAATAACCGTCCTCAGCGGCCGTCTCAGCTCTGCCACTCTTCTTGAAGACCGCCGTGCTGCCATACTCGGCTTACGAAGCTTTGCCAAAGAATATCCTGCTTCAGTCGCCTCAGGTGCTTTAAGGAGTCTAATAGGAAGCTTGTCAAAAGATGGCGAAGATGTCGACACCGTCAAGGTTGTCCTCGAGACACTCTTGATGCTCTTCAGTCCTAATCAGGATAGCCCTGAAGCTTCCGAAGAGATTGCTCTTTGGTTAGCTGACGAGTTTACTCAGCGACAAGAGAACATAACACTACTCTTAGACTTTCTCGAGACTAACGATTTCTACTCTCGATTATATTCCCTGCAACTTCTCCTCGCAATCCTCTCTGCTCGCACCGAAAGAACCGAAGTATGCGTCTTCACCGCTCCTCTTGGTATCTCCAGGCTCGTTGCAGCCCTTGACGACCGAAGAGAGGCTGTTCGTAACGAAGCTTTAACCCTCCTCACCTACCTAACTCCCTCTTCTCCCGATATTCAAAAGCTCGTAGCTTTCTCGAATGTGTTTGGACGTGTCTTTGAAATAGTAGAAGCTGAAGGGTCACTATCCGAGGGCGATAGAATAGTCGAGGATTGCCTAATTCTTCTCGCTAACCTTTTACGCTTGAACCCCTCGAATCAGAGCCTATTCCGTGAAGAGGGTTACATTCCTCAACTTGCAAAGCTATTAGAGAGTACGTACAAAACTGGACAAGGAGTGGAGGAAGACGTTGCCCACTGGGCACAGGAACAGCGTAACAGGAATATATACGCTCTGCTTGCGGTTATTCGACTTTTTCTTGTTTCCGGTGCCGTCGGTACATTGCAAAACCAGGCTGCTTTTTGGCAACATGGCGTCCTCTACCATGCCCTGCAGCTTGCATTTAGTCATGACGCAGAGCTGTCCATCAAAGCAGAGGTTCGAACTCCTCCCCATTTTAAACATGGTGCATTATTTGTTTACATGTGACGTAGGCTATGACGACCTGTGCGGATATTATCAGAGGTAATCCCAAGTTACAAGAGAATTTTGCGCAACTACAAGTTCCTTCAGTCCTAGAGACAGCCCCCCCGACCAATGGGCAGGCAGGCAAATCCAATAGCATACCGGCCGTCTATGTAATCGATGGCCTCTTAGATCTAGCACTGAGCGTGCCTACGACCCAAGCATTCGACTTGCGGCTAGCTGCGTGCCAGTGTATCAAGGCGTATTTCTATAATCACCCCGATGTTCGCCTCCATTTTCTACGACGGGCCATCGAGGGACACGCATCCGGCATGGACGAAACGGCCAACGTACTCACTACTCTACTTCGACCATCCAATGAACCGACCACGGTGGATCCATATCGTCATTGGTTTGCGGCCGTCATCACCTTCCATCTCATATTCGACAATGCTGAGGCAAAAGCTCTCGCCATGTCCGTGACAGAGGGTGATGCCGATAGCGGTGAAGAAGTTGTAACGAGCATTCAAACAATCACCGCCCATCTCGTCAGTGCGCTTGCTAGAGGAGACGATGATCGAATATCCGTGGGCTATTTAATGTTATTAATAGCGTGGCTTTTCGAAGATCTTGATGGGGTGAATGACTTCTTAGGAGAAGGCAGCAATATCCAAGCCCTTGCGCAAGAAGCCGTACGGCACAATTCAAGTAGTCCCATAGCCCAAGGCTTATGCGCAATGATCCTCGGAGTTGTTTATGAGTTCTCTACCAAAGACTCACCAATTCCTCGGAGCACGTTACACACTGTTCTCATGTCTCGAATGGGCCGAGAAAAGTACATCGACACTCTTAATAAGTTACGAAGTCATCCATTCATGAGAAACTTTGAGGTTATCCCACAGAAACTTGACAATACGGGTAATCTGCCCGACGTTTATTTTGATGCGACTTTCGTGGATTTCTTCAAGGACAATTATAGTCGTATGATAAGGGCTATTGATCGCGACCCTGGCATGGAGATTTCGGTGGTAACCAATGGTATCCAAAAGGGGATATCTCGCGAAATGGTGGACTCGTTACGCGCGCAAGTCGACGAAAAGGAGCGAACCTTACAAGCCACGCTCGTTGATATAGCTTCGCTCAACGGAAAACTCGGGCAAGAACAAGCAGATCATCGTCGGACCAAGGAATCTACCGACGCAGAATTGGCGCGAATAAAGAGTGTCAACGAAGCTATGCAACAGCACCACAATGACGAGATTAAGTAGGTGCCCAAGATCCTATATTACACTAATATGGCCTCGCTAATAAGCGCAGAAAAATAGAGGCCGAGCAACGGACCAAGGATGAAACTTATCAAAAGCAAATGGAAAGTCTTAAAAAGGAAGCAGTCAAAGCTGCAGAGGCTATTCATGCTGATTATCGTGACAAGCAAGCGGAATTGCAAAGGCAGCTCGATTATGTCCGTAAAACTTCAGAGGCGGAGGCCGCACGTATTCAACGACGATCTGAAGCAGAGATGGCGGACCTCCGCGCTACAATTAGCCGTCTCGAGGTTGATATCATGAAGGTGTTTTTGGTTCTACACCCTGTTCGCTGCATAAGCTAACATCACTTAGGCAAGTAAGGCGAAGGCCGAGGAATTACATGCCGCCAAGGAAGAATATGCCGTCAAGCTATCAGCTGAGCAGTCAAAGACGAAAACAGCTGAGGAGCGATGTTCAAAGCTTGAGAAGGAATTAGCACAGAAAGATAAGCAAATATCACAAAAGGCTGAAGAATTGGAAGAGGTAATCCTAACATCGTCCCAAATACGAAAAGTGGTATTCTTCTAACTTAGCAACAGTCTCGTGCACAATTGGATGAAAAGGAAGAGCAAAAATCAGCTACTCAAACGGAACTCGATGATCTTCTAATGGTCTTCGGTGACATAGAAGAGAAGGTTGAGAAATATAAGGTACCTCACCATTTTATGATATGATTTGCCATACACAACTTTAGAAATACTAAACGAATTACCCTTAGAAACGACTCATTGATCTAGGCGAAACCGTATCAGATGGAGAAGACGAAAATGAGGACGATGATGACGAAGACGAAAACGAAGACGACGACGACGACGACGACGTTGATTAGATAACCTAACCTAGGTACCTATTTACCTAAAGAACCATCATCATACAGACAGACCCGGATAGGACCAGTTCATAGTTGATCTCGGTCTAACTTATGAGAAGACATAAGTCGAGACAAACCCGATGACAAAATGTTAAAATGTCTATATTTGATCTAACCTTTAGTACCTCTTAAATGCCTAGTATGGGTAAGAAGCGGTTATATACAAGTAGCGCGAACTATATTATTGATATATGATATGTATTTATCCGAGCCGCTATTATATTTCGATATTTTTCCACAATTATAAGAAATTCTTAAGAGATTCGTGATATTAAAAGGGAATCAACTATATCAACTATATCAACATATAGTTGGCACTTGTCAAACAACTGATCATACACAAGAACCCGAACAACCTTGAAATATAGCTCAGTTTGCTTACATATATACAAGACTGTCGCAGGATTGGTTGAATCTTGATACGACGCATAAATAAAACCAGCATATAAACACTTCTCAATCCTCTCCGCTCGCCTCTCGCCTCTCGCCTCTCACCTCTCACCTCTCACTTCTCACTTCTCGTTTTGATCCCCTCAAATCATCTCCTCCACGCACGTATACAGATTCATTTATAATGAGTTCCGCGCCAAGCAGAGCGGATCGCCATCCACCTCCGAGCGAATCAGACGATTCGGACTCGAGAGATGAGGAGGGTTGGAGCGACGCCGAAGAAGACGAAGAGGAGACCCAAGAGGTCATCTCCTTACTCGATGATCGGGTATTCCCCGATGTCATATCTATGCTTGCGCACTGCAAGGACAAGCACGGCTTTGACTTCTTAGGCATCCGCCAGCGACTACAGCTAGATTTCTACGGATGTATTAAGCTGGTTAATTTTAGTAAGCCGTTCTATTTCCGTTTTCTTAATTTTCATATTCACCATTTGTACTTAACAATCCATCTTAAATTAAAATGAGAACATATTGGATGCTACTCATTCTCAACATGCTTTTTACATATCACCCATGTACTAACCCGTGAGTAGTTCGCCAACGAGTGCACGAGGGTCTCCCCGTAACGGAAGACATCACGTTGTCCGCCATCGACCAAGAGCAGTATCTAAAGCCTGTGCTAGATGACGATGCCGTCATCCTTGCTCTAGACGATTTGCCGGAACTTGCCCCGGTAGGTGCGACGGCGGCGCAGGGCGGCGACAACGCAGTCTTGGTCGACGACCTCCTGAAACGTAACAGCGATCTCCAAGGAGAACTGGAGCGTGTCAAGGCTCAATTTGACAGTTACCGCGTCGCCGTACAGCAGACTCTCGACGACCGATGGGGCGACGTCGACCAAGCGGAAGCCGAGTCCGCGGCTGCGGCGGCTAAGGCAAGCAGGGGTATTAAGAAGGTAGACGAATCTCAGTATTATTGGGACTCTTATGCTGGAACTGGTAAGTATCTTTCCGCTTCCCGTCCATCTATCACGCAAGGACGAACTAACCCCTACGAAAAGAAATCCACGAGACGATGCTCAAAGATATGGTGCGCACCGACGCGTACCGGGATTTTATCTACAACAACAAGCAGCTCTTCGCGGGAAAGACCGTTCTAGATATAGGATGCGGCACAGGAATTCTCAGTATGTTTTGCGCCAAGGCCGGCGCCTCTAAAGTCATCGCTGTAGACGCCAGCGCCATCATCACCAAGGCGCAAGAGAATATCTTCCACAACGGGCTCTCCTCGGTCATAACCTGTGTCCATGGCAAAATCGAGGAGGTATCCCTTCCCGTCGACGAAGTTGACATCATCGTCAGTGAGTGGATGGGATATTGCCTCCTCTTCGAAGCCATGCTACCGTCCGTCCTATACGCCCGGGACCGGTACCTAAAGCCCGATGGCCTACTCGTGCCATCCCACGCGAACATTTGGGTGGCTCCAGTGTCAGACCAGCAGTACGTCGCAGACAACGTAGATTTCTGGCGGGACGTGTACGGCTTTGATATGCGCGCTATGCAAGCGGGCATCTATGACGAAGGGCGCGTGCTCACCTGGCCGCTCACTCTCCCCCAATCCGCCGCCACCAAAGACGCCACCAAACCCCTCACTATCTTCTCCTCCCCCACCGACGCCACCACCATCCCTGGCACCCCCAACGCCTTCAAGCTCCTCGACCTCTACCACACGCAAACCGCCGACCTATCCTTCACACACCCATATAACCTCACCCTAACCCGCGACGTCGACGTCCTCGACGGCTTCCTCATCTGGTTCGACATATTCTTCTCGCCCACGCACCCCGACTCTGCCGTCGCCGTTCCCACCTCCGCTTCCGCAGCCGAATGGGCGTCCCTCGACCCGCAAAACCGAGTCGCTTTCTCAACGGGTCCGCACGCCACAGAAACGCACTGGAAGCAAGGGCTCCTCCTATGCAAGCCTTCGAAAGCCGCCGCTAGTCCAAGCGCGGAGGAGGGGGCGCTAAAGAAGGATTCCGAGATCAAGGGCGAAGTATCATTTTTCATCCCGGAGGACCACGCGCGAGGGTTATCCATTAAGGTGACTTGGAACGGGAACAAGGGTCAGACTTGGACTTTGCGATGAACGATTGATGAGATGGGGACACAAAAGGGGGGGGGTTAGGTAGATAGGTTAGGTGTGCTATTGGAAAAGGTACTTCGTGGCTACCAAGGTTCGGGGCTTTACAACGTAAGTGAGCATTAGATTTATGACTGAAAATTTCAACAAACGCGTTACTTTAAGACACACTAGAACATCAGATTCATACATACACCATGCCAACTTCGATCAAATCATATCACAATGCATAAAAAAAGCGAAGAATTGGTCATAAAAATATACAGTTTATAACTTAGGTAAGCGTATGTAGGATGCTCCGATCATCTTGACAACAACCCTGGAACTCAAGTCTTGACTAAACTTCATGTAGGCCCTCACTTTATTCCATGCCAGCATATCTATTCGTGATGGTGCCAGAGCACTTCCGACACCATCTTAGTAGCACCGTGCATCTAGCTTACGGTGATGAGTTGAGTTTTCTTCTTTCTAACACCTCTAATCGAAGATCCATAATCTATAAATCAAATGGCTGTCATGAGGAAAGGAATGAATCATTAAGCCAGGGAGAATCCATGTCTCTATCGCTGCTGGTAGGGGTTACTTGGTGATCGCGTCTGGTGGGCACCAGATGGTCGGCCGCTAGCCGAGGATCCGGCCGACTGGATATTTCGGAGAGACGCCTGTGGGTGTAGCGAGTTTCCTTGGGTAGTGGTACTATACGGATGCGGTCCGCCGACCTGTGCCTCTTCATCGAAGGGGCCCATATGCTGCGTTACTTGGAAACCTGGAGTGTGCTCGCCTACTGGTTGTGGGGGCAAGGTCTCGCCTGCTCTGCGACGACCGCTGCGCTGGCTTTCCCGCTTATGGAGGTCCAGACGCAAGGAATCTATATCATTCGAACGCTGTCGTTCCATAGACGACTCGTCGCGCGAGTTCCTCGGGGAGTCATCGCGATTATAGCCCCATTCATCGGCAGCCGCCTTTGCGGGATTGAGGGAATTGAAGCCCTGAGCAGCTTTCGCCTCACGTTCCTCGGGAACACCGGTTTTATTGGAGGTCGAAGGGTTCCTGGCTGGCGCCGAGGATGTAGGTACCATTCTCTTTCCTTCCTTTTCCTTGCTGGCATTGTCTCGAGCCGCAGAAGCATCCGAGTCCGTTACGGTAACAGAGTAAGACGGATTTGCGGGTCCGCCTAGCGGTTCGCCGCCGCCACCAGGTGCATAGATTGGTACTCGCTTCAAAGCAAGCGTAAGCGCGCACATGAACTTGGAGCGTCGAGTAGCGCGGATAGCCTCATTATGCCAATTCGACTTGTGCTTGATAGCAATTTTCAGCTGAAGCTTGTCAAGGTCGCCAACGCCTGCCACTCCGATGACAAGGTCCGGCTGGAAGTCTCGCGCGTTCTCCGGTGCGCGTACAAATTTCTCCATTTCAATCCGCAGAAGCTCAATGTCTTCAAAAGAGGTATCATACGAAACATTGACATCGATAACCTCCTTCATGGCTTTACTTCGGGTCACGTTCTCGATCCAGAGATTGTTCAGGACGATATTGGGCACCTGGACGACCTGCATCTTGTCGATACGGTTGAAGACAGTGTAAAGCAGGGAAATCTTCTCAACAACCAACTGCTCTTTCTCTGAGCCTGCAATGTCGACTCTGTCTCCCACGTCGTAAGGGTGCTTGACGAATAGGAAGATGCAGGAACCCAAAAATTCTTGAGTGGTGACGGCGAAAACGAAAGACAAAGAGAGCAAGGCCGTACCGGCCGTTGCGAGTGTGGTAATAAACGAACTCTGGAAGAATGCGACTGCAGAAATATGTAAGCAATTAAGCGATGAGATGAAGTTGCTGATAAGCACTTACGGAAGATGAAAATGACGATCAGAAGGACAATGAAGAGAAGGACCTGGTCGAACACAGCCAAAGCCTGGCTAATATCCTTCATGCTATTTCCTATAGCCTTCCTTTCTTTTCCAGTCTCAACCACCTTCCTGATCATCTCGTCAAGGCTGATATCGCCGTTCGAATCAGCATCAATGGCAGCAAAGCATTCCTCGGCTTCGTCACGGTGTCCAGGACCGAGAACCTCAATAATGTCATCCACAAATAGAGCCTCGTTGCCTTCCACGACGAATGACATCCAGATACGTTTCGCGAGAGCCTCTGAGGTTCTAGCTTTTTCGAGGGCTTCCACGACGATCGAGTGAGCCGAGTTCGGGTTGAAGACCTGCTTACCAGTGATCTCAGAAGCCAGGTTTCCAAATACAGACGTAACTTTGTCGCCGATGCGTCCCACACCCCCGATCAATTTCATGGGCGTGACTGCTCCGCCCTTCCTATTTCTTCTGCCTTTCTTCCCGCCGGCGAGCATGATCTCGATACTATCGTTGATAAGCTCATCCTCCTCGATAAATTCGGGGCAGTACATGGGAAATAACTGTCGAGAAGCGTCGTACATCAGCCCCAGCAGGAAAACTTCTCGTTTCGAATCCTTGATGCGATTGGCAAAGGACCGCTGATGGTACGTTACGCTAATAAGCTGAATGATGGTTTTTTCGATGAGGAAGACAGCCGAAGAAGCGAAGAAGGCACCCAGTATCCTTCTAATCGCAATAACCCAGCTAACATCGTTGAAATTCACGTTGATAAGGCCTGTGAATATAAAGAAGGTGGCCATGGCCCAAAAAAAGAGTGAGAGGGGAATCTCAAGAGCGCGGATGACAATGGCATATTTGCGGGTTCCAGCACTGACAACGCCGGTGAAAAACATGAAGATAGGTGGTAGAAGGTGAGCAACAACCTTGCCAACCCATAAGCTCAACCATGCGAGTTCGATCCAGAGAAAGAGGTAGAAAAGCTGAGGCCCAGGAGCGTAGACCGCAACGGGCTCGCTGTCGGCGTTCTGTCGCGGGCCATGACCAACGAGGATTCTATCCCTATTTCCCGTCGCTGGGATGACGATCAGAGGAACAGCAAGAAGAAGTGCAACTGGGACGATATACACGAGGTATCTAGTGACGACAGAGGCGTGGATGATCTTGTTGTAGAGCTTTCCCATAGCATTGAGAGATGCCTCATCGGAAGTTAGGTTGTCGTTCTCCGCAGAAGGACTGTTCTTCTTAGCTTGTCTTCGACCACGATGGAAGAAGCCATGCTTCTCATTTTCTTCGGCGTTCTTCGATTCCATGCTGAAGCCAGTAGCAGTGCCTTGGTTAGGTTTTCTAGCGCCGGTTGAGCTGGCATTGCTCCGGACTTGAGTTAAGGGGATGTCGTTGTCCATATCAGGTCTTGAAGTACCCAGTTGCACAAACCCCTTAGGAGAACGGATCGACATTACGGTGGGGGAGATATGTAGGTGCAGTAGTGACTAACGTAATCCAGCCGCCCAGATGTGACCCGACAATGCGGCTTGAATGGTTCTCTTTTTTTTCCCTTCTGTTTTCTTAAAATGGGGAAATCTGGATATACAAGTGAATGAAATATATACCACAAGATTTTCTTCCCTTGGGATGGCACCAGGCGATCGATTGGAAGGGTAACGAAGGCGGTGCCGTTTAAAAAAAGACCGACAGGGAGAGAGAAAAAAGGTGGGAGTTAACGGTAGGCGTTTAGGATACGGAGTAATGGATTTGTGGGAGAGAATAGAGGTTAGACAAAACGAAAGACTGATGGTCAACTGACTAATAAAGGAGAATAGATCCAAAGCATATGGTATGCTTGTAGGGACCAAGGAATCTTCAAAGACGATGACCCGAAAAAAAGAGGGAGGTGGGAGGAGATAGAAAAAAAAGAAGAGAAAGATCGTGAATCGAGGTAGGATGATACATACTACACTACATGCAGGGGTCTAAGCATGTACTATGTAGTACAAGATTTAGCACAAGCAGACTCCAAGATGTGGAGGATTGACGCGTTGGAAGGTCCGCCATGGTTTTTTTTCTCTTTCAAGGGGTCCACATTAAAATCGATCTAAAAAGAACTGGAGACAAATTGGGGACAGGATCCATGTATCATGCCGCGTTCAACCAGTATGGAAAGAGCTAAGGTGGCTGCCAGACTATTATCCCCGAGGGCTGTACCTGGCTGCACCTGCCTGCTGGGTAAATTTCAAGATATCTCCCCAGACATCTAAACCCCTATCTCGTCATATCTCATCACCTTGATCACATGAAATGTTAACAATATATTTTCATCGTTTCAGTTTGTCCTATCAATCCTATGCAATCATTTCGTCTACTCGAATCTATTCAAACCAGATAGAATAATAGCATAATATCTACCTTCCACTCTAGGAATCCTTAAATAAGTTCCTACATATTAAGTAGTACAATGAGACGCGCCGTTGACGTTATTCAGGGGTGGCGATCTAGACGTTTCAGCAGAATTGAATGCCAATTCCGAGAGGTTCTTTGTGGTTGGCCAATCGCTATGAAGTATTAACCCCTAGTATAGATCTAACTGGAGTGACTGAGTCAGGGGATTTCGTATGCGAAAGAGAAGAAAATTCTGGTAGAGATTGCCGCTATTCCGGTTAAGTCAATGAAAATATCAGGTTAGTCTCCATTAAGTAACACTCTTTTCGTATTATCAAGGGGGATTAAGCATTGAACTCTCCGGGGTTCGTTTGTTAAATCGGCTAATAATAGGCTAGCTTTCCAACCGCGTCATTGTCATTGTTTCAGAAAATAGATTCATCCGTTTGCTCTTTGTTAGCAACTTAGCATTTTGTAGGCTGCAGCTACTAGATAAGAAATTAAGAAGGCTCAGCTCAAATGTCGACAAACATGACGAAAATATCGGACAACTTATTGTCCTAGGGCTTTTTTCCCGTTTTTTTTGGCTTTTTTTTTTTTCTCCACGGCCGAGTACTCGAGATCTTGGTTACCATTCCGTCCCGTTCTTGAGATTCCCTTGGGCAGATCAGTTCACGATACAACATGCATGTGATTGGCAATTTATGAACTTACCAAGTACATATTACTAAAAACATATTATGAAAAACGCACTATAAATGCTCTCATAATGTAAACGTAATCTGTCTCTCTACATCGCAGCCTCGGAAGGAAATAATATTGGTTCTTAATTGCGATGAGTCGCAAAATTATCAACTTAGAAGGGCGGTGATGATGCAGATCTCAGCTCCAGTCATCCAGTTGAATAGCAAGAATGGCTTGGATTGGGCTGGGCTGGCTGGTCGATCAATGTCGCCATGAACCACTATCGGTATAATGCATAACAGAATCAAGCTTTACTCGCATACTCGACAATCTGGCGTGTTCTTGTGCGCGGAGAAGATAATAAAAAGGCAGTTCGTTATGAAAATCATTATAAAGAGGAATCCACTTATACACTTCAAAGGCTGACAAGTGCCGTCAGCCCGAATTCCAAAACGCGCCGGGGCAAGCCACATTTGCTGATCGTCATCACATCGTCTCGCCCGAGTCTGTTTTAGCGACGAGACTAATCCTAGATCGTTAGCTTTAGCTATAACGATAGCGCCGGTCCACGAATTTCTCGGGTTCAAAAGTTTATCACACGAGCCGGTTTTCACATCGTGATAGCCTCTAGTTTACCTAGTAGGCCCCGTACTAAGGTCATTCTAACAAGACACTCGGGAATTATTTAGTAAGTACCTAGTAATTGTTAATGACAAAACTCCTCACTGAGAGCATTCTAAAGGAGTATAACATGAGAGCCTTAGGTCTTGAACGTGCTCGGAATACCATCGAAACATTAAATGAGATCTTTATCTTCGGAGGCGGGGTGTTTATGAGTACCGATACCATGCCAAGAAGAACGACGGATAGCGGCAGCTTCTCTCTCGGCCTGAGAAAAAACAGTGATGGCGTCGGCCCCGGTTGTTATAGCACTAACTTGCGCTTCCGGCGTTATGACGTATTCCTTAGAATCAACTGTAGCCCCCGTATCAGTGGCGTCCGCTGAATAATCTTCCACTACAATACTCGGCGAGCCAGAAACAGTCTCGTCACTGTCAGGTCCGTCGAAATGATAAAGCGGTTCGAGGGCAGCGCCAGCCTTTCGTAGGACGTAGCGCCTAAACCACCATGGCACTACCTTAGTGGAGTTGTACTTGATGAATACGCTTGTAGGTACGGCAAATATGTAATCAAGCTCTTCGAGAGTGCGCTGCTTCGTCTCCGGCATCCACAGGAAGATCATGACGAATGCCGTGACGTTGAATCCCGCGTAGAGGCAGAATGCACCCTGAACAAGCGCCCAATGTTAGAGCGCTATCTCTATGCTTGTGCATATAGTAATTTTTCAGCTTCTGGGGGAGACTTTGCATTAGACTTACAAGAACGCCTGTCGCTGCAAGGATTTTTGGGAATGTGATTGACAGTACAGCAGCCCAGAAGAGGCAAGTCGCTACAGCCCACGACATCCCAACCTCGCGGTGCGAGAGTGGAAAGACTTCAGCACTATACGTATAGGGCACGGGACCCTCGCCGGGCGAATAAAATATGGCGAAGATGTAGACGAATAGCGCTACCAGACCCACGCGAGCCCCGTCGCCCTTGGGGATCAGCGTGCAAAGACCGGCAGCTAGTAAGGACCAAGCCATGTTGGGAAAGGTAAACAGGAGCAGCGAACGACGGCCGAATGTGTCGATAGTCCAAATAGCTGGCCACGCAAAGACGAAGTTGACCAGGCCAAATCCCCACGACGCAAGGAGCGCATTGAAGTCGGAAGTTCCCGCTTCTTTGAACACAGTAGAAGAGTATAATGCTATGAGATTGATGCCTATCGCAAATCTGTTAACTCACACGCCCTTCTCAATTCATATCCGCCCAAGCTAGCTTACCGCACATCTGTTGACCCACCATGACTACGAAAGACGCCAGTGTTGCTCTCCTGACACGAGGGATCGTGAAGAGCTGAATGAGTCGTTTGGCGTATGTAGAATCACCAATGGCTTCATCTTCAATCTCCACTTGGGCTTGGATGGCGTAAAGATCACGAGCAGCTTGTATGGGGTTGTTGCGGAGTCTCAAAAGCGACTCCATCGCATCTCGATATCGTCCTTTCTTGATATACTATCTCGGCGACTCCGGGCAAAATAAGATGAGAAGTATAAGAGGAACCGCTGGAATGAAGGCCGAACCAACCTGGACTATTGTAGGGTGGGCTCATTAACCATGCAAAGTTAGAACTAGTCGATATGGGATGGCACATACGTCTCCAGGAAATTCTACCAACTTGGCCAACCGCTATATTGGCAGAGCACCCGAGGAGGATACCAAATGCCGTCCATAATTGCCAGGACATTACCAGAGCGCCGCGGATAGACGCCGGGCTGTTCTCGGCGGCGAAGATGGGTACGGTCGAGGCTTTGATGCCCATACCGACGCCGAGTAGTATTCTAGTAACCAAGAGCTGTTGCCAGTTCTGGGTTAAAGCTCCGCCGATAGGGGTGAGCAAGCAGAATATCGCGGAAATGAAGATAGTTCCTATCACGGATTAAGTCGTCCACCTCTCTAGAATGAGATACTACCGAGAGGGGGGACAGAGGAGAGGACGAAAGATGATAGAAGATTCACGCACCTCGTCGGCCAAAGTAACAATTCAATGGATCTGAAAGCCAGCATCCGATAAGAGCTGATCCGATGTAAGGAGCCGAGTTGATGAGGCCTACCAAGAAGACATCATGGTCAGTCTCTCCTCCAATACCAAATTGGGCCGGGAATGATAAGTTAGCCCCGTTGCTACCCTCTTGATCCCATCCTTGAACAGCTGCCCCAATGGAGCAAGTGATGATTGTCAAGTAAAGAAGCCGAGGGACCCTCCACTTGTGCTCTACTTCGTTTCTCAGAGCAACTAGTTCTTCTTTATCAAGTGCTTCTGACCCCTGGATATCCTCAAAAGCGGTGGGACTCTGGGCAACAAGTGCGCCTTTGCGCATGAGCGGGACGTATTCATCTAAACCGTGCCATTCGGAAAATCTAGTTGCCTGGTCCAGGAGACTTTCACGAGGGATACCGGCCAAGGGGTTCGTAATTCTGGTACCGCCGAGTCGGTCAGTTTATGATAACAGTAGGTACTAGAAGAAGGATATTCAGACTTGGCACTCGGATTATTGTTAAGATTGACTCGTGTCTTCGTATCGCGACGACCTTTTTCTGTGGAGCAATCATAACGGTACGCCGAAGATTTGCGGCTACACAACTCATTAGCAGGAAATATGCCATTATAGGCATGGTTCCGTATGATGCTTACGGCGGTGTTGATTCGGCTTCCTCTGACATGTTGAAGGTAAGTTTAGGGGTAATGTCATTACATACCACGATGTATAATCTGTTATTTGTATTGTAAAAATATAGGTAGAGTGTAATTGGAATTAGAGTATGAGACACGAGGTTATAGGGATGTTAAAGATGTAAGAAGATGAATACCTGGGTAAATTAAAATTTAAATGACAACAATGAAGAGCAGTCTGTTGATATTAGTTTTTACGAATCGTTCAATGATGTACCTAAGAACTATTGTCTAACTAACATTGGAAAGCACAATACTAGATGGCCTGTCCTCTACATTATGAAACACTAGTCTAAACATCTCAGCATTCATATCCCTTAAGTGAACACTGACACAGTTATAGAGTTCAGTTCAATTTGCAAGACCATCCCGCGTGGTTACTACAAGTACATGTAAGTATGAAGGAAATGGATGTTTACAAAGACACCTGCCTGTCTGTAGGAATATCATTGTAAATTTGACGTAAATTTTCGAGTCTAATGGTTGATACCATTGTACCTACTATGTAGGTAATTTAATCCAGTGGCTAAATACTTAACTAGGCAACTCTCGATAGCTCCATATATCATAACCTTTAACGATACTATAAGAGTCAATATCATGTTAAAAGTACCTAACCACTGTTTAGATTAGTTGTTCAGCCCAAAAGGTGTGCATGTGACTAAGTAGACCAGTAATGGTTCCAGATATGATGTGATTGACAACAATATAACCTAGTAGCTCTACAACGTATTGCTAACCAAACACCACCTTTGTATCGAAGAACTTGTATCATCGGCCATTAAAAACAAATCAATGTATGGAGTAGATGGAAATTTACCCAATTGGTAGATTTAACACAGGGTGGATGAATTTTATAGTAACGATGACAGTTCAGACATGGGGCACGTACGGCACAGGCACAGGTGGATAACCCCTATTATTGTGCTGTCAGTCGATGCCAACATTGGCAGACTGGGGGCATACCAAATTTTCAAGAACTACCAGCAAATTATCTTGAAAATAACCTCGTCTTGATTGTCATTTGATGGGAACCTATCTAAGCTTTAGCCCCTATCCCCTCTTTGGGGGTAAGCCAAGATTCACAAAGACCAACTGCATGTAGTGCTTGCTTGGCCCTTCGCTCAGTATCAAAGATTTATACGTAACTAGGTAGGTAGGTAGGCATAATGTAATCCCTATTTATAGGATGTGCTTGGGTTTAAATTTTATTTTTGTTTTCTCTTTTTATTTTTGTCTTTTTAGAGATCGATTCTGCATTGTCGGCTGCCGCTGTCATTTATCACTCACCAATATGCCCTCAAATACATATGACTTTATCGTTATAGGAGGTGGTACGGCTGGTCTGGTAGTTGCAACTCGTCTCTCTGAGGAACCAAGTCAGCGCGTTCTCGTCTTAGAGGCCGGTTCGGACCTCAGCTCGGATCATCGAATCAAGACTCCAGCTTCCTGGACATCGCTACAGGGAACTGAGGCAGACTGGGGTTTCAAGACTGAGGCACAGGTATGTATATATCAGTCTTCTGCATATCATAACACTATTCGTCGTGGTACTCTTTACTGAAATTTATCGAAGACACTCCTCAACGGAAGATCTATCGGGGTTAGCCAAGGCAAGGTCCTTGGAGGCTCCAGCTCCATCAATGCCCAGGTGTTCGTCCCATGCAACCCATCTGTGATTGATCATTGGGGATCGTCCCTCGGAAATAGCGGTTGGAGTTGGGAGACTCTTCGTCCGTATTACGCTAAAGCTTATACTTCTCCTCCAGTCGATAGCTCCTTGACAGAGACGCTCGGTATTGATGGATGGTCAGATCATAGTAGTACACATGGTCCTCTTCCAACCTCGTTCCCCGGAAACCCATTT
Organism: Annulohypoxylon maeteangense; assembly: GCF_022496945.1. NCBI lineage: Eukaryota > Fungi > Ascomycota > Sordariomycetes > Xylariales > Hypoxylaceae > Annulohypoxylon > Annulohypoxylon maeteangense. The sequence goes on along the minus strand of NW_025953284.1, from coordinate 4,591 downwards.
CACCCCATCAGGAAGGCCTGGGCAGACACGTTTCGAGCCAATGGCTACTATAATGCACAGGATCCCTTTATTAATGGATCTTTGGGAAGCTTTTCTTGCCTTGCGACCGTCGACCCAGTCACAAAAGAGAGAACCAACGCCGCTTCGGCATATTACCATCCAAATAAAACGAGAAAGAACTTAGTTGTTCTCACAAATTCTACTGCCGAGAAAATCCTTCTCGATAGCGAAAGCCATGACAGCGAGAAGCCCGCTGCAGCTACTGGGGTTCTCTATAGATACAACGGCGAGTACCGGCAAGCTACCTGTAACAAGGAGGTCATTATTGCCGCAGGTGCCCTTCAATCACCTAAGATATTAGAGCTCTCTGGGATCGGGAATGCGAATGTCTTGGAAAAGCACGGCATAGACCCTATCATTAACCTTCCAGGAGTCGGAGAGAACCTTTATGATCATTTGATTGACACAATCAGTTATTTGGCGGTAGATGAACTGGAAACGCTCGATCCTCTCATCTCAGACCCATCCGTACGTGAACAAGCCGCAAAGGACTTCGCGGAGCGTCGGACTGGTCTGCTTAGTTCGATGGGAGTATATACATACGCCTATCTCCCTATAATGGAACATCTCTCCAGTGAAGGCCGAGAGCGGCTAACCAAATTGCTTTTCGACAATTGTCCTGCTTCAGGAAAGGAACCTGACCAGGTCAGAGCTCGGGCGTACTATCAAGTGGCGAAGGCAACCCTTCTTGACCCCAAGCAGGCTTCCGGCACGTATCTCTCGTTCCTTGGACCATGGGGTGGCCCAATTGAAGGAAATAGTCGGACTTTAACTCTTGGCGCCATGCTTTCTCAGCCGCTCTCTCGTGGTAGTGTCCATATCAGTTCTAAAGATACTTCGGCTGCTCCCATCGTCAACCCTAATTATCTATCGAATCCGCTCGACCTGGATTTATACGCTGAGCATATGCTCTACATTGAAACCATTGCACGCTCGCACCCTCTAACTGATTTAATTAAACACCCCATCACCCACCAGGATCCGTCTTCAACCCTCACCGATCTGGGAACGGCAAGAAAGTGGATCCAGAAGAGTGCGGCGTCCATGTGGCACCTAGGAGGTAGTTGTGCAAGTATGTGTCTGACCTAATCGTTAATTATGCTGTTCCCTTGATGATTGGTATCCGCTAACCCGTTGCGTCAAAGTGTTACCGAAAAATATGAACGGGGTCGTAGATAGCACGCTCAAAGTCTACGGTACCCGGAACCTCCGTATCGTAGATTCGAGCGCAATCCCCCTAATCAGCACTGCCAATCTACAGTCTACTGTGTACGCATTTGCCGAGAGGGCAGCTGACCTAATTAAGGAAACATGGAGTTTGACATGAGCCGGTTCTGGCCGTTAACCTATCATTTGGAGGTGTCGAATTGGATTTTTGATCAAGAATCTGGTCTAAACATCAGGTTGGCGAACATGTTATATGACCCGCTTCGGAGATTGTAAACCCGTGGTGTAGGTACTATAGGCAATTCGAGAAGAATCCAATCTATCTCCAAGACAGTGTGCAAGTCAGTCAATACTCAGTCTACCAATGCTGTATACCTACCCTAGGTAGGTACCTAAGGTTCATGTAAGGCCTGGACCTTATAGTGATTCTTCTTCTATATTTTAGGGGCTGGGCGCTATCAGTTTAGGGCGCTTAGCACGAAGATAAATGTTATTATAAATAATACGAGGTACACCGTTATTATACGTTAATTCGTAAAACTTTTAGTTTAAAAAAACGAACTTTACTTTTATTAATGTAATAATAAAATATTATTTACCGTTTTAAAGTTTATTTTTTATTAAGTATATTTAAAACTTAATTAAAAAAAAATATTTTATATATTAATTTATTTTTATTATATTATAATTTAATATATATATATTAAATTTTATAATTATTATATATTATTATTTATATTTTTTTTTTATATTTATTATTTATATATAAATTATTATTAATAATTTAACGAATATATTATTATAAATATTAATACGTATTAAAAATAACGTTAAAATAATAAAACATTAAAAAAACGAATAAACGATAATTTTTATTTATTTATATTAAAACTTTTTATACCGTTACGTTTTATCGTGGTAATTAATTTTTAATATACGATATTATTAATATTTAATATATTTTTTATAATTAATTTATATTAACGTAAAAAAATTAAATTATTTAACGTTATATTTTTTTTAAAATTAATTATAATAATTAAAAAAAAACCCGTTATAAACGATATTAAGTTTTTATTATAAAATATTATTAATAAATAATACGTTAAAATTAAAAAAAAATTAAAATATAAAAAAAAATTATTACGAAATTTATAATTACTTTTAATAATTTTATACGTTTTTTTAAAAAAAATAATTAAACCGGTTATCGAAAAATCGCTTACGAATACGTAAAAACTTTAAAATAATATTTAAATGTTTTAATTTACGTAAATTTTAAAAAAAATTTTATAATATTATTAAAATTTATAAATATTTAAATTAAAATAAAAATAATAAAACCCGAATTTTATTCGATCGATTTAATATTATACGTAAATATAATTAAATAAAATATTAAAATACTTTATAAATTAATTATAAAAACTTTAATAATAACGTTTTTAATAATTTTTAATAAAGTTTTAATAATTTTAAAAAACGCGAAAATTTTTTTAATTTAAAAATTAAATACTTATATATTAATTCGATTTTTTAAAAATTAATTAAAAACTTAATTATTTTTATACGTTATTAAAATAATTTTAACGAAAATTTTAAAACTTCCGGTAAAAATTATTAAAAATATTTAATTTATAAATATAAAATAAATTATACGAATAATAAACTTAAATATTAAAAACTTACTTTTAAAAAAAAAAAAAAACTATAATAAAAAATATTTTACACGTTATAATAATAAAAATATTTAAAAAATAATTAATATATATAATATTTAAAATATTTATTAATATTATAAATTTTATTATTAAAAACTTTATAAATATTATTAAAAAAATAATTACGAAAAAAATGAAAATTTAAATAAACTTTATTTTAATTAACGTATATATTTCGAAAAATAAAATAAATTTTATTATTAACGAAATTATTTAAGTTATAATTTTTAAAGAAAAAATTAAACGTTTTAAACTTTTTTTTATTAATAATTTCTTTAAAAAAATTAAAAAATAAACTTATATTACCCGTTATAACTTAAAATATTAAAAATATTACATAATAAAATATTATAATAAAAAACTTTTTTATAAAAATTATAACGAACGTTTAAATAAATATAAATTAATAATATAAAATATTTACGAATAATTATTTTAATGCGTTAATTATTATAATTTTTACCCGGTAAATTATAACGATTATTTATATAAATTTCGATAAATAAACGGTTAAATTATTTTTTTAAATTAAATAAAATTAAAAATTATTAAAAAAATTAATAATTAAAAATATATAACGAAAAATTTCCTTATAAAAATAATTAAATATCGTAATGGGAAAAAAAGGTTTTTAAAAATTATTTTTTTAATAAAAATATTTTTATAAATAAAATATTTTAATTTACCGTAAATACTTTTTTATATAAATTTAATAAAAAAGTATATTAATGGAATAATTTATCCTTTAAAATTATTTTTCCACCGTATAATATTTTTAAAATAATTTTATTTTTCTTAAATTATTAAAAAAATCATTTTTTTTTATTAAATTATAATAATGAATCGTAATTATTTTATTAAATAATAATAAAAATATTTTTTAAATTAAAATTAAATTAATAAATAAAAAAAAAATATTTTTTAAATTATAATTATTTTAAATTACTTTTTAAATAACTTTATTTTTATTAAAATATTATAAAAATTATTCTTTTAATTATAATAAAATTAATAAATAATAAAAAATTATTCTTTAATTTATAATTAATTAAATTAAATTAATTAATTTAATTTATTTATTTTAATATATATTTATTTAATTTATTTAATTTATTTAATTTATTTAACTTATTTAACTTATTTAATTTATTCGATTTATTTAATTTATTTAATTTATTTAATTAATTTAATTAATTTATTTAATTTAATTAATTAATTCGATTAATTTAATTAATTTAATTAATTTAATTTATTCGATTTATTTAAAATTTTATATTTAATTTTTTTACTTTTATTTTAACGATATTTTATAAATAAATACCCATTTTAATATTAATTTAATAAAATATATAATAAAATATTTACCGTTTTCGTTATTTTTTTTTTATTTCTTACTTTTTATTTATTTATTTACTTATTTTCCTTTATTAATTTTTTTATTTTTTCATTTTTACATTTTTTTTCTTTATTTTTATATTTTTTTATTTTTTAATTTTTTAATTATATAATTTATTTATTTATTTATTTATTTATTTATATATATATATATACGTATTTATTTATTTATTTATTTATTTATTTATTTATTTATTTATTTATTTATTTATTTATTTATTTATTTATTTATTTATTTATTTATTTAT